>NC_134689.1:321059742-321359742 GCF_050947455.1 Rhinoderma darwinii
CAGAGGTTCCTGAGGGTAGCCGTAGTAATAAACAAGATTTTGACTCCCCTTCAGTTCAGAGAGCTTCCTTTTGGAATTTCCCAAGCGCCAAGGGTATTTACAAAACTGATAGCAGAGATGACATCGTTCATCAGAACACAAAATATTTTACTAATTCCATACGTGGACGATTTTTGATAGTGGGGAATTCAGTGAATTCATTGCACAATCACATGCAAACAGTTTCTTTAATCTTATCAAGCCTGGGTTGGTAAACCTAAAAAAAAAAATCAAACCTAATCCCGTCCAGGATGTGTATTTTTCTGAGAATGCTTCTCTATTCTACAAATGAGATGCCTTTCTTCCACAGGAAAAGGTCCTTCTGGTGAGGAAGAGAGTGTCGGAGTTGTTCCTTTCCCATTTGACATCTTTCAGGCATGCAATGTCGGTTCTGGCACTTTTAACATGCATTCCAGCAGCAAAATGGGCTCAATTCAAGTCTCGTCCTTTACAGTTGGATGTCCTCAGAAATTGGGACAGACGCAAGATTTCTCTGGACTGCCTCTTTTTTCTCTCGTCAGATGTCCACCTGTCACTCATTTGGTGGCTACAGATCTGCAACCTACAGAAAGGAGGTCCCCTGGGTAACATCCAAGGGAGTGAATATAACAAGAAATGCAAGTCCCTGGGGCTGGGAAGCCCACTTAAACTCCTTCCATCAAGGACGCTGGAGCCCAAATTACATCAAGCCTCCTTAAATTTCAAGGAGCTTCATGCAATACTACAGGCCATTCAGGTAGCTCTTTCCAACACATCGGGTCACAATGTAAAGATGTATGCAGACAATACTACAGAAGTAACTTATGTAAACAAACAAGGGGGAACCAGATCAAGCTTGCTTATGGGCCTGACGAACTGGATTTTTTTCAATAGCAGAGAAACACCTCCTATCACCCTCAGCGGTACACCTCAGAGACAGGGACAACCAGGTAGCAGACTACTTGAGCCAAGTAGAAATAAGTCAATCAGAAGGGACACTAAATCCAGGGGTGTTCAAGATAGTAGCAAAACGGGGACTCCCCTCAATAGACCTTTTTGCAACCAAAAAGAACCGAAAAGTCAGGAGGTTCTTCTCTCTCAATCCTCAGGACAGTCCGGTAGCTATAGATGCATTGAGCCAGTGTTGGTCTCAGGAGAGATGCTACGCTTTTCCTCCACTGTGTCTGCTTCTACGAATAATAAGACAAATCAGGGAAGACAAGGCCTCTATTATTCTGAGTACCCCATTCTGGCCAAGATGCCCCTTGTTCACTTGGCTGAGAAAAATGGCAATAGACCAACCAGGCCGTATCTCCTATCCCAGGGCCCAGTCATGTACACTCAGATACAGTCTACATCTAACAGCATGGAGATTGAGCGGGCTATTCTGAGAAAAGGGGGGCCTATCTGACCCAGTAATTACTACCTTCTTGGCCAGCAAGAAGAAAGTAACACCTGACATTTATCTTAGGGTATGGAAGGCCTTTGTTAGATTTTCCAGGGTGGATCAGAATCCTATTGATAAACCAGATATGTCCCTTATTCGGGATTTCTTACAGGCTGTGCTAGATAAAAATCGAATTCCTAATACCTTACAGGTACAGGTCTCAGCCCTTAGTTCGTTTTATGACGTCATAATTAGCAGACCATTCCTGGGTAAATAAATTTTTAGGAGCCTCTTTTAGACTTAGGCCTCCATCTAAATCTAGGGTTCCCCCATGGGATCTAAATGTAGTGCTTTCTGCCATGACAGCTTCGCCATTAGAGTCCATTTCTATTCACGTAAGATCAGTGAGCTGCAGGTACTTTCTGCCTTCCCCCCTTACACCATGGTCCTTGGGGATAGAGTTGTTCTGAAAGCTCTGACAATTTTTTTTTTACCTAAGGTAGTGTCTGTGTTCCAGAAAAATCAGGAGATTGTTCTTCCCTCTTTCTGTAGTAATCCTAAGAACCCCAGCGAAATGGAATGTAATTTTTTTTAGACGTGAGGCGATGCCTTATCCAATATGTAGAAGTCACTAGTGCCTGGAGATCCTCTGAAAACCTATTCCTAGAATTCCAAGGTCCCAATAGAGGAGGGGCTGCTAATCAGTTTTGGATCCCCATAGGTCCGTTATGTGCTGGAGCCCATTGCCGCCCAAAGACCACATCTTAGTTTTGTCACGTTTTTACTGCATATCGCGGCACCAAATGCAAAACAACGATAAAACTGATGGCCCCTGGAATAAATTGTATCCGCGGATACAAATGACATCACTGACAAAGCAAGGGAACCATCGGTTCCCTTGCCCGCCATTCGTCCTTTTATTTTTTTTATGCAGGTGGCACGATGACGTTGGCGTGAAGAAGTCATTGCGCCGCTTGCGTCATTCCGCAGAAGAGACCTGGCCTGCAGTATCGGAGAAGAGGATGGCTCTGGAACGGGGGGTAAATACAGGGAGGAGGCGCATCTACAGGGGGGCTGTGTGGTGATTTCTACAAGGGGGGGTGTGGCACTAGCAACCAGGAGGCAGTGTTGTGCTATTTACTAAGAGGGGTCGGTGTGAGGCACTTTCTTAGGGGGGTATGTGTGTGATGCTATCTACAGGGGGTCTGTGTGGTGCTATCTACAGGGGGTCTGTGTGGTGCTTTCTACAGGGGGTCTGTCTGGTGCTATCTACAGGGGGTGTGTGTGGCACTATCTACAGGGTGTGTGTGGCACTATATACAGGGGGGTCTGTGTGGTGCTATCTACAGGGGTTGTGTATGATGCGATCTACAGGGGGTTGTGATGCTATCTACGTGGGGTGTGATGCTATCTATGGGGGCAGTGTGTGACGCTATCTATAGGGGGTGTGGCACTATCTACAGGATGGGTGTGTGGTGTTATCTGTAGGGGGTGTGTGTGTTGCTATCTACAGAAGGCTGTGTGTGTCGCTATCTAAAGGGGGCACTGTGTGTGTGGTGCTTTACAGTGTTTGACACAATTATATTCAGAGGCACAGTGTTTGGTACTATTTTATTCAGGGGCGCAGTGTATGGTGCCACTATATTTAGGGGCACAGTGTGAGCACCATGAGAATTTTATCCTCATTTATGGGTGTGGAGATGTTGGAAAAGTGAGGAGCCAAAGACATCGAAGTGGCAAATTCCTCAGAAATGGGTCATGGCCGGGAGAAGTCATGAAGTCTGGCCTGGATGGAGAAAAATAGAGGAAAAAAAACTACTATAATCTGAGAAGTCGTCACCTGTGAGTCACTGGATTTATAGAGAATCTGTCACCTTTCCTGACATGTTTATTATAGGAAATCCTTGTATTTCACAAAAAGTCTTTGTGCAGTCCAGGACTCATAGACAAATGTGTGTTACCATTCCCCTTGTCAGGAGGACGTGTCCATGCACACTGTGATACTGTCAACAATGGTTGGAGACTGTCAGTATGTAGGGACACAGCCCTTTGACGAGGGGAATCATAACAACCATTTGTTAATGCTTGCACAAAAAGGTAGTGTTAACAATAGTTGCGGCGCGGAAGGGCGGCGGTGGAGATGGGGGGCCGAAGTTAGGGTAACAGCCCAGGGCCTATGGTCTACTTAATCCACCACTGCTGCTAATAAATCCACCATTGGCAGGGGGATTAGACAGGCTATCTTCCTAGCTTACTCCAGTCAGGGTCTAGCATCCCCTGAGTTCTTTTGGGTCACACCCCACTAGGGCAGTATCCACCTCCTGGGCTGAGAGGGCCAGTGCATCATTGGACCAGATTTGTAAAGCAGCTACTTGCTCCTCCCCCAGTCCCCCCCTCTTTTCATATGTTTTTCTCTGTTAGAGTATATTGTTAATTACACATTTAAATTCATGGTATAGTAGATATATTGTGTACTTCTAAAAAGTTCTTTACACCTTTTTTGACTTTCATCTAACCTGGGTGATAGATTTATATGATTTAAAAAATATATATATATATATATATTATTTAACTTGTTGTTAATCTGATCATCCTGAGTTATTGCAAAGCACTGGGTGTGTGGAGAAGTGTCCACTTTTATCTTCTTAGGTTTCCTGTCCAGGAAGTCCTCTCCAGGGGTGCTGTCATGGGTTCGTGAAAAACCGATTAGCGGTAAGAGTAATCAGCCTTTTCGAACCAGACCCATTGTTATTGAATGAGATGTCCAACAAGCTCATATAAGTGTGATGGTTATTTGGTCATATTTTTTATATTTATTTGTGTCCTTGTACCCACAGCAACATTTTTCTGAGCTCTTTCTGAGCTTGGTGGTTTAAGTGGCTTGTGAACTAAGTGGAGTTCTAAAACCGGATTGTGTTGCTGTACTTCTGTATTGTGTTGCTGTATTTCTGTGTTTGTGAATCTGTTTTGATTGCTAGCAAATAGAAGATAGCAAAAACTCACACAATTTAAAAAAAAAATTGTAAATTTTTTTTTTTTTTTTCCCTTGCAGATTCGTTCCAGCTGAGCAGTTGACGAGGGGGAAGGGGTTAACTGGACACAGGTGGTATAAATTAGTCATCAGACCTCATTTTGAGCTTGCTCTTTCTGAGCTTGGTGGTTTAAGTGGCTTGTGAACTAAGTGGAGTTCTAAAACCGGAGTTGAAGCCCCAGTAAGTACTCTTCTTTTTCTTTGACAATTGTTCGCTGTTTTGGTGTAACTTGGATAATGGATAGCAAGATTGGAGGTTTTCTTCAGTGCACAGTTTGTCATATGTATACACGACTGGAGCCGGAGTTCCAGGGTGAATATCTCTGTGGCAGATGTGAGCATGTTGTTCACCTGGAAGCTCGTATTAGAGATCTGGAGGAGCAGAATGCAACACTGAGGAGGATAGACAATTTTGAGCGGAGCTTGCTGCTCACAGAGCATGCAGTTAGTGGGTTAGAACTGGAGGGTGAAGACATGGGTGAGCAGGATCAGGTAAGTAGCTGGGTTAATGTAGTTAGGGGCAGTAGAAAGGGGTCAAAGACAAGGAAGGCCGATCCGGTTTCTGGCATTCCAAGCAAAATTGCCAGGTTGGGTGATGATGCGAGGGTGTCAGTCTCAGAAAAGGCAGCCCTAGTGGATACTGATCTCCCTAACAGCCGGGAGAACAGCCCAGCTAGTAGTCGGCGGGATGGTAATGCAGGCAAGCCAAGACAATTGATAGTTGTAGGGGATTCTATAATCAGGAAGACGGATAGAATAATTTGTCGCCAAGACCGCCTCAACCGAATGGTTTGCTGTCTCCCTGGTGCCAGGGTTCGGCATGTGGTGGAACGGGTGGACAAATTGCTGGGAGGGGCTGGTGATGATCCAGCTGTCGTGGTCCATGTCGGTACCAACGACAGAATAAATGGTAGGTGGAGGAGCCTTAAGAATAATTTTAAAGAACTAGGCTACAAGCTGAAGGGAAGGACCTCCAAGGTTGTATTCTCAGGAATACTGCCTGTGCCATGCGCATCACAGGAAAGACAGCGGGAGCTTAGGGAGTTAAATGCATGGCTGAAGTCTTGGTGTAGAGGAGAAGGATTTGGGTTCCTAGAGCACTGGGCTGACTTTTCATTGGGGTACAAACTGTATTCTGCAGATGATTTGCACCTAAATGGAAGGGGGTCCGCTGTGCTGGGGGAGAGAATTCTAGCTGGGGTGGCGGAGTATTTAAACTAGGGCTGAGGAGGGAGGTCAATGTAGAAAAAAAAGGGGTAGCCAGGTTAGAGAGGGGTCAGACTATATTGGTGGGGGGAGAAACAGAATGTGGGGAGAGGGCTAGACAACAAGATAAGGAGATCCTTTCGTTACAAAACATCAGTGTAAATAAAAAGGACCGATTAATGTCAAATCACATTTCTGATAATAAAAGTGAAAAACTGACAGGCAAGTTAAAGTGTATGTTCACAAATGCCAGAAGTCTAGCAAGCAAAATGGGGGAGCTGGAGGCCTTGATACTGGAAGAAAATATAGATATAGTTGGTGTTGCTGAAACATGGCTGGACTCTTCACATGACTGGGCTGTAAATCTACAGGGTTTTACACTTTTTCGTAAAGACAGGACAAATAGGAAAGGTGGTGGTGTATGTCTGTATGTGAGAAGTGATATGAAGGCGAGTGTGAAAGAGACAATAGTGGGTCAAGACTGTGAGGAGGTTGAAACCTTGTGGGTGGAAATAGAAAGGGAGGTAAACACTGAAAAAATTACTTTTGGTGTAATCTATAGACCCCCCAATATAACTGAGGAGATGGAAGGTCAGATATATAAACAGATGGAGCGGGCTGCACAGGCGGGTACTGTAGTGATAATGGGAGATTTTAATTTCCGGGATATTAATTGGTGTCATGGTTCGGCTTCAACTGCAAAGGGGAGACATTTCCTCAACCTGTTGCAGGAAAATTTTATGGGCCAGTTTGTGGAAGACCCGACTAGAGGTGAAGCTCTGTTGGATCTGGTCATTTCTAATAATGCAGATCTTGTTGGGAATGTCAATGTTCGTGAAAACCTCGGTAACAGTGATCATAATATAGTTACATTTTACCTATACTGTAAAAAACAAACGCAGGCTGGGAGGGCAAAAACATTTAATTTTAAGAAAGCCAATTTCCCCAGGATGAGGGCTGCAATTCAGGATATAGACTGGGAAGAACTAATGTCAAATAATGGAACAAATGATAAATGGGAGATTTTCAAATCTACTTTGAGTTATTATAGTGCAAAATTTATTCCTACAGGTAATAAGTATAAACGACTCAAATTAAACCCCACATGGCTTACACCTTCTGTGAAAGGGGCAATACATGACAAAAAAAGGGCATTTAAAAAATACAAATCTGAGGGTACAGCTGTAGCCTTTGTAAAATATAAAGAGCTTAATAAAATCTGTAAAAATGTAATAAAATTAGCAAAAATACAAAATGAAAGGCAGGTGGCCAAGGATAGTAAAACAAATCCTAAAAAATTCTTCAAGCATATAAATGCAAAAAAGCCAAGGTCTGAACATGTAGGACCCCTAGATAATGGTAATGGGGAGTTGATCACAGGGGATCAAGAGAAGGCAGAGTTACTAAATGGGTTCTTTAGCTCTGTATATACAACAGAAGAAAGAGCAGCTGATGTAGCCGGTGCCAGTGCTGTTAATATATCAGTTGATATACTGAATTGGATGAATGCAGAGATGGTCCAAGCTAAATTAAATAAAATAAATGTGCACAAGGCTCCGGGACCAGATGGGTTACACCCTAGAATTCTTAAAGAGCTTAGTTCAGTTATTTCTGTCCCCCTTTTCATAATATTCAGAGAATCTCTAGTGACTGGTATAGTGCCAAGGGACTGGCGCAGGGCAAATGTGGTGCCTATTTTCAAAAAGGGCTCTAGGTCTTCCCCGGGTAATTATAGACCAGTAAGCTTAACATCCATCGTGGGGAAAATGTTTGAGGGGCTATTGAGGGACTATATACAGGATTATGTGACAATAAATAGCATTATAAGTGACAGCCAGCACGGTTTTACTAAGGACAGAAGTTGTCAAACTAACCTAATCTGTTTTTATGAAGAGGTGAGCAGAAGTCTAGACAGAGGGGCCGCTGTGGATTTAGTGTTTTTGGACTTTGCAAAGGCATTTGACACTGTCCCCCATAGACGCCTAATGGGTAAATTAAGGACTATAGGTTTAGAAAATATAGTTTGTAATTGGATTGAGAATTGGCTCAAGGACCGTATCCAGAGGGTTGTGGTCAATGATTCCTTCTCTGAATGGTCCCCGGTTATAAGTGGTGTACCCCAGGGTTCAGTGCTGGGACCACTATTATTCAACTTATTTATTAATGATATAGAGGAAGGGATTAATAGCACTATTTCTATTTTTGCAGATGACACCAAGCTATGTAATATAGTTCAGACTATGGAAGATGTTCATGAATTACAGGCAGATTTAAACAAACTAAGTGTTTGGGCGTCCACTTGGCAAATGAAGTTTAATGTAGATAAATGTAAAGTTATGCATCTTGGTACCAACAACCTGCATGCATCATATGTCCTAGGGGGCGCTACACTGGCGGATTCACTTGTTGAGAAGGATCTGGGTGTACTTGTAAATCATAAACTCAATAACAGCATGCAGTGTCAATCAGCTGCTTCAAAGGCCAGCAGGATATTGTCGTGTATTAAAAGAGGCATGGACTCGCGGGACAGGGATGTAATAATGCCACTTTACAAAGCATTAGTGAGGCCTCATCTAGAATATGCAGTTCAGTTCTGGGCTCCAGTTCATAGAAAGGATGCCCTGGAGTTGGAAAAAATACAAAGAAGAGCAACGAAGCTAATAAGGGGCATGGAGAATTTAAGTTATGAGGAAAGATTGAAAGAATTAAACCTATTTAGCCTTGAAAAAAGACGACTAAGGGGGGACATGATTAACTTATATAAATATATTAATGGCACATACAAAAAATATGGTGAAATCCTGTTCCTTGTAAAACCCCCTCAAAAAACAAGGGGGCACTCCCTCCGTCTGGAGAAAAAAAGGTTCAAGCTGCAGAGGCGACAAGGCTTCTTTACAGTGAGAACTGTGAATTTATGGAATAGCCTACCGCAGGAGCTGGTCACAGCAGGGACAGTAGATGGCTTTAAAAAAGGGTTAGATAATTTCCTAGAACAAAAAAATATTAGCTCCTATGTGTAGAAATTTTTCCTTCCCTTATCCCT
Organism: Rhinoderma darwinii; assembly: GCF_050947455.1. Lineage (NCBI taxonomy): Eukaryota > Metazoa > Chordata > Amphibia > Anura > Rhinodermatidae > Rhinoderma > Rhinoderma darwinii. Next base: position 321,068,428 of record NC_134689.1, read on the forward strand.
TCCCTTGGTTGAACTTGATGGACATGTGTCTTTTTTCAGCCGTACTAACTATGTAACTATGTAACTATGTAACTATGTAACATTCCCTGCTCTAATGGTTGAGTATTATCAGTAGGACATTTTTGGATCCAAATCATCATCCACATCTTAGCACCACACACAGACCACATCACCAGAGGTAACCATGGCTCTCCGCAATATTGCAGTCACCTGTAAAGGGATATATATATATATATATATACACTACCGTTCAAAAGTTTAGGGTCACTTAGAAATTTCCTTATTTTTTAAAGAAAAGCACAGTTTTTTTCAATGAAGATAACATTAAATTAATCAGAAATACACTCTATACATTGTTAATGTGCTAAATGACTATTCTAGCTGCAAACGTCTGGTTTTTAATGCAATATCTACATAGGTGTATAGAGTCCCATTTCCAGCAACCATCACTCCAGTGTTCTAATGGTACATTGTGTTTGCTAACTGTGTTAGAAGGCTAATGGATGATTAGAAAACACTTGAAAACCCTTGTGCAATTATGTTAGCACCGCTATAAACAGTTTTGCTGTTTAGAGGAGCTATAAAACTGACCTTCCTTTGAGCTAGTTGAGAATCTGGAGCATTACATTTGTGGGTTCGATTAAACTCTCAAAATGGCTAGAAAAAGAGAGCTTTCATGTGAAACTCGACAGTCTATTCTTGTTCTTAGAAATGAAGGCTATTCCATGTGAGAAATTGCCAAAAAACTGAAGATTTCCTACAACGGTGTGTACTACTCCCTTCAGAGGACAGCACAAACAGGCTCTAACCAGAGTAGAAAGAGAAGTGGGAGGCCCCGCTGCACAACTGAGCAACAAGACAAGTACATAAGAGTCTTTAATTTGAGAAATAGACGCCTCACAGGTCCTCAACTGGCAGCTTCATTAAATAGTACCCGCAAAACGCCAGTGTCATCGTCTACAGTGAAGAGGCGACTCCGGGATGCTGGCCTTCAGGGCAGAGTGGCAAAGAAAAAGCCATATCTGAGACTGGCTAATAAAAGGAAAAGATTAATATGGGAAAAAGCACACAGACATTGGACAGAGGAAGATTGGAAAAAAGTGTTATGGACAGACGAATCGAAGTTTGAGGTGTTTGGATCACACAGAAGAACATTTGTGAGACGCAGAACAACTGAAAAGATGCTGGAAGAGTGCCTGACGCCATCTGTCAAGCATGGTGGAGGTAATGTGATGGTCTGGTGTTGCTTTGGTGCTGGTAAAGTGGGAGATTTGTACAAGGTAAAAGGGATTTTGAATAAGGAAGGCTATCACTCCATTTTGCAACGCCATGCCATACCCTGTGGACAGCGCTTGATTGGAGCCAATTTCATCCTACAACAGGACAATGACCCAAAGCACACCTCCAAATTATGCAAGAACTATTTAGGGAAGAAGCAGGCAGCTGGTATTCTATCTGTAATGGAGCGGCCAGCGCAGTTACCAGATCTCAACCCCATAGAGCTGTTGTGGGAGCAGCTTGACCGTATGGTACGCAAGAAGTGCCCATCAAGCCAATCCAACTTGTGGGAGGGACTTCTGGAAGCATGGGGTGAAATTTTTCCCGATTACCTCAGCAAATTAACAGCTAGAATGCCAAAGGTCTGCAATGCTGTAATTGCTGCAAATGGAGCATACTTTGATGAAAGCAAAGTTTGAAGGAGAAAATTATTATTTCAAATAAAAATCATTATTTCTAACCTTGTCAATGTCTTGACTATATTTTCTAGTCATTATGCAACTCATTTGATAAATATAAGTGTGAGTTTTCATGGAAAACACAAAATTGTCTGGGTGACCCCAAACTTTTGAATGGTAGTGTATATATATGTATATGTGTGTGTGTATGTGTGTGTATAACAGCCCTGCTCATGGGAATTGCTCCAGGCGAAACCGGACAGGACAATTAGACATTGTCTTGTCTGGAATACCCAGGGAGACAGGTGAGTCTGCCTTTGACTCTCCCGCCTTCCTACTCAGCAGAGGGCTGGAGACAGGCTGTGTCCCCCCCCACGCGCTCATGAGTCGTCTGGAGACTTCATATCACCACGCCGACCTGATGTGCCTGCACCTGGCTCAGGAGCGAGCACACCGGCTTAAATAGCCCTGTGTCTCTGCACGCTGTCTCTCGGTTCCCGCTCCCACCACCAACAGAGGAGCTCTCCACCAACGTCACCGCTCACCACCACCAACGACACCAAGTATTTTCCCCCCTCTTCTCCACGTGCAGCAGCTGCACTTAACTCTCATCCTCCTCTCCCCCTATACAACAAGCTTCCTCTCCCCCTATACAATGAGCTATCCCCTTACCTACCTCCCCTATAAGCATATTTTCCCTCTGGTTAACCCTTCACCACCCTTGGACACACATTTCCCTCTGGTTAACCCTTCACCTCCCCTGGAAACACACTTCCCTCTGATTAACCCTCATCTCCCATATACATTTAGCATACATTAACCCCTTGCATTCCCCTGGTCCTGTCCCTGATTAACCCTTTCCTGCACTACCTGCACATTAACCTCCTATACACACAAATACAGCAGAAGCTGTATTAACCCTACACTACACTACCAAAACCTCCCTACTGCAACCTTTTACATTAGCAGCTAAGAAAGTTAACCCTTTCACTGCAATACTGCAACTCTCTTTGCCTACAGCCCCTTATTAACCCCTTAGTTACAGTGACAGAGTCAGATGGGGGTGGGACATAGAAGATAGCGTGTGTGTACTATATTTTATATGTATGTTTAGGTACGTGAATGGGTATTAGGACAGTATTGTAATATATTTTACTAAAACTGCCGCGTGTAGTATACTTTACTTAATACATATTAAGTTATTATGTGTATTGAGATCTACTGATACTATACCGTGAATATTTACTGTGTTGTGTATTTTGTGTTTTATATCTGAGTGTGATTTCTGTTAGTTAATAAATATAGCTTTTATTTACTATACTATTGTGTCGTGAATCACTGAATACACACACGCACACACACACACACACACACACACACACACACACACACACACACACACACACACACACACACACACACACACAAACACACACACACACACTTAGTAGCAAGTCAAATAGATAGCGTTATACAAGGAAAAAGGTAGGGGAGCTAGGCATAACCCTAGTGACCCTAATAAAAGGAGGAGGTAGTAATAGTGGGTGACACTAGCCCAGTGAACCCCACTAAATACGACCCATTTTACATCACCTATACTACTGTGGCACATACTGAAGGTGGGCCATCTGCGCCCTGTAGTTTACTTGGGAGGATGGATGTATGGTTGCTATCCTTAAAGTATAAGGTAAGTTCAAGTTTTCTATTTATATGGGTGGTGTTCATGAGAATGGTGGTGGCCAACAGTAGAGACATTTTAATGTACTCAATATGCTTGTGATGTGTTTCTCATAGACATGCTCTATTGACTGTTGAGATGACTATACCTTGGAGGCAACAAAGTGATTTCCAACAATGTGCTGATGACACCCTGAAAACAGGCCTATTCTGCAACCAAACGTCCACATTCCCAAAATATCAGCAGGCATTAGCAGCTCTTTAGGACTTATTAAATCAAATGCAAGTCTGGGTCACTGTAGTGTGTCTGCCACCCCCCTGGCTGATAGTAAGCCGTAAGTGTTGCATCCGTGTTACAGCCTTGTGTCCTCCTTTGGCTTGTCATGTTCAGGTCATGCTCCACTCTGTGGTCATAGTATTCATTTTGTTCGTGTTCACATAGTGTAGCTAATGAGCTTAAGAAACTTGTCACTTTAACACCTTCTCTGATTGTTGCCTCTGCTCTGTGATGAGGAACTAAAACCACAAACTTTTCCATAAGCCTCTTGATCCCCTCCTAATTAACATTCATACTACAGGGCGTCTCATCTTTTATGGACCATGACCACATTCTGCAGCCAGTGCACCCTTCATTGCTCAAAGAAGCGGTCATAATTGCCGATAGCGTGAGCATGTACTTGTTTGGTTCCAGGTACTTGTTGTCTTTCTGCCTTTTAGCTGAGTGGCATGAAATTGTTACAATGACAGATTTAACTATGCCAGGAATGTTTGGTGGCCCTGATATCTCAGACATAATTTTAGACCTATTGTTCCCTAACAGATTTAAAAATGGCAATTGGTAATGCATCGTGGTACCCAAATTAAATAAACACATAAAAGTAAGGTATTTATGATCATCATTTAACATCATTCCCATTCTTTAAAGGCATTGTCCACTTTCAACAAAGTAATGTTATTTTTTGTATAATTAAGTTATACAATTTTCCAATATACTTTCTGTATTAATTCCTCATGGTTTTCAAGATCTCTGCTTGTTGCTATTGTTTACATTGTAAACACGAGAGATCACACAGTCTTGTCTTTCTTGTCTACCGAGAGCTGAAGAGTGAGTGAAAGCGTGCGCGCACAGCTCTGAGCTGCGCGTGCACACGCTCTCCTCTCCCCAGCTCTTGCTGTGGCACTGTCCGTAGCTGATTGGACAGTGTCACAGCGATGTTACATGCCCCCTTGTCAATTACACACGCCATTGACCGTTCAGGGGGTTATTTAAATATCGGGTGCCAAACATAACGTCGCCGATATCGAAATAACGAAGAAATATAGGAAAAAAAATTAAAGTGCTCCAGTGTATGTGCAGCCCTGCCTATTACATGCTGCACTCAGCTGCAAATGTATGGGCAGGTGAAAGGTTCTCTTTAAGTGAAAAGCAACGTTATTTTGTTTAAAGAAAAGAAACAAAAAGAGAAACGGCGCTCCTCTAGGGTGATATTGTCTGCACTGGTGGTATATTGATGTACAGATGAGTTATGATAGACTCACTTGATTAGATTGTGCAGGATCGTCAGCACAACTTGACTTTGTTGCTCGTCTGGTGTAGTTTCCGATACACTGTACGAGGTTAAAACGCGTTGCAGCAGTCCCCTTTTTATAGTTTTTAAAACAAATTGTCCAATAAATTGTTTTATCATCTATCCAATGGGTTCGTGATAACCACCGTCCCAGCTACACAGAAGCGCCCGACAAAAGGTGCATTTTTTTCCCAGCTATCAACGTTATTTTGTTACAATGGCACCTGGCAATGTGGCCACGAAGGTGCGTGAGGGCTGAACGACATGCTACAGTGGAGCAGCTCACCGTGAAAATCAACCAAGGGGCTACCAGATGGTCGTGCTTCTAAAACAACAGTTCAGCGAACCCTGCTGCGTATGGGGCTTCAAAGCAGACTGATGGTCACTGCTCCTATTCTAACAAAGATGCATCAGGAAAAAAAGGCTTCAATTTGCATGGCAGTATCGGAATTGGACCACCGATGATTGTAAAGGTTTGCCTTCTCCGATGAGTCACGTTTTCTGCTTCATCATACGGATGGACTTTGGCGTGTCAGGTGAGAAACATCAGAGAACAAACACCCTGCAATCATTGCTGAAAGAACACAAGCTGGTGGGGCAGCGTTATGGTCTGGGGAATTTTTCATGACATTCTCTGGACCCACTCATCCATGTGGAAGGCACTCAGAACCAATTTTGGGTATGAATCCATCGTTGCAGATCACGTCCACCCATACACGCTGTTTGTCTTCCCTGGGGAAGATGGAATCTTAAGCAAGACAATGCTACATGTCACACGGCTAGAAATGTCCAACAGTGGTTGGAAGAGCATGACCATGACGTTCAAGTACTTCCCTGGCCCCCTAATTTGCCAGACTTGAACCCAATTGAGCATCTGTGGGACCACCTCGATCACCTTGTTCGCTCTATGGATCTTCCCTGACGCATCCTCCAGCAAATGTGGGATGCACTTGCATTCAGCATGGCTCCAGATTCCTGAGACAACCTAACAGCAGTGAGTCACTCCCAGCCTGTCTTGCTGCTGTCTGACACGGCGGTAACTCTGGATATTAGCTAGTGGTCATAATAATGTGACTCAACTGTGTATTAGGCAGCATGCAAACTTTCAGTCTTCGAAGTTGATGTGTTAGTATCAGGAAAAATGGGAAAGTGTACAGATCTAAGCGACTTTGACAAGGGCCAAATTGTGATGGCTAGCAGTTATTTGACAACAGAGTCATGGGCGCCCAAGGCTCACTGATGCACGTGGGGAGTGAAGGCTACTGGGTTTGGTCCAATCCCACAGAAGAGAGTAGAAGAAATTGCTGAAAAGTTATTGCTGGCAGGTAACAGAAAGGTGCCCGAATACACAGTGCATTGCAACTTGCTGTGTTTGGGGCTCCGTAGCTGCAGACCAGTCAAAGCGCTCATGCTCATCCACTGTCAAAAGTTTTCGTGTGCATGTAAACATCAGATATGGAGCAATGGAAGTAGGTTGCCTGGTCTGATGATACACATTTTCTCTTACGTGAATGGCTGGGGGTGTGTGCGTCACCTAGGGAATAGATGGCACCAGGATGTACTATGAGCAGCAAGCAAACGTATTCTTCCTGGCAACATATTCCCTAATGGCTGTGGCCTCTTTCAGTAGGATAATGCACCCTTCCACACTGCAAAAATTGTTCAGAAATAGTTTGAGGAACATGACCAAGAGTTCAAGGTGTTGACTTGGCCTCCAAATTCCCCAGATCTCAATCTGATAAAGTATCTGTGGGATGTGCTGGAAAAAACAAGTTCGATCCATGTAGGCCCCACCTCACAATTTACAAGATTAAAAGGGTTTTCCCACCAATAATAATTGCATAGAATCCACTGTTACCACATTCAGGAAATTTAAAAAAGTCAATAAAAATTACTTTTTACTAGTCTCATTGTCCCAATGGAATCTGTAAAATGTGGGTGGGCTGTCCTGGGCATTTGGGACACTGTGAGATTCGATGTGACATTGCAGCGCATGTGCAGGGCAATTAAGCAGAGGAAACCGAGGAGCAAGCGCAGAGATGGCAGTCACAGAGCAGTCTAGATAAAAAGAGAGAGACAGAACTGAGCATGCGTGACCACTTAAAGCAAGTGCTGCTAGTAATGTCCACCAACAGATCTTATGAACAAAACTGATGCATGGAGCACATTTAATAAAATAACTATGAAACCGCTCATTTTCTTTAAAAAAATTAAATGAGAGAGCAATATTTTTGGATGCTTTGATGAATTTGCTACATATTTTTTAGGAAAACTACTTAAAAAGATCTACTGCCAATGTCTTGGTGACAGATACCTCAGGACACCTTCAGTGGTCTTTTGGAATCCATGCCGTGACAGGTCTAAGCTGTTTTGACGGCATGAGGGGGACCTACACGTTATTAGGCAGGGGTTTTTTAATCTAAAGGCTGAACAGTGTATGTTGTACATGTATCAGTTGATCTGTGTCCAAATACATTTCAATGACAACAATCATTGACCTTTATAAATGCAGTAAATTTGTCTCTGAACTATTGAGCTGATGAAGTACCTTCCCCTTTATTGATGGCCCTCTTGTATGCTTTGCTTTTTTATGTATATATATTTAAACAGGTTTTTCCTACAATTAATAGTGTATATTTTAATACAAATCTTTTCTGATGTAGTACAATGAACAGTATGGTATATCTCAGTATGGTACAGTATGATATTTCTCCTGAATAATTTAGGGCAAAACTGTCAAATTAATTTTATGATCAAATTGACAGCTGGTCATAACTGGTACAAACAATTAAGATTTTTCTTCAACTAGGCATTTATTTGATGGCATCATTTGCATAGGATACACAACCATTGTGCACACTTATTTAAAGTGAAAATGAAACATCACCTAACTGATTCCGTGTTTTACTATATAGTCTATGGGGGAATATATCAAAAGTTGCAAAGGGCCTAAAAGTCACGATTTGCGTTGAAAAGTTCGATTTTTAGGCCTGTACCGGGTTCCATACCTTGCCCCCCCCCTTAATAGATTATCCCCCTTCCCCATCGGGCAATAAAAAAAAAGTATATTCACCTCTCCTCTTCGCTTCTCCTCTCCGGGTCTCCTCAGACTCTCACAGCAGACCACTACTCGTACAAGGTAGTCACGCCGGGAAGCATCAGGGCATTGTATGTGACACAGCACTCAGGACATTGACCTCTGTGTTGCATATAAGACCTTGACGCTGCTAGAGTGCCTGAGGCGACTCGGTGGGGGGAAGCGAATAGAAGTGGTGGATGAGCATACATTTTATTTATTTTATGTCCAAATGGCTGGTGGGATGGATGACGCACGATCGTTATCTTTAATCTTTACACCATAATTGTAGTGCATGGCCAGCCGAAAGATGCAACACATTTATTAAAGTCGTTCGCCTATTAGTAATTGTCTCGCATCTTACTCCAATAATTTGTTTATCGAGACTGGCGTATGAAACGCCAGTCTTAATACATCTCCCCCTACGTGCTTAAATTGAGAAATAAATAGCCACAGCAGATCTTGTGTATCTGCTCAGTATATCTGTATCCCAAGTCTTCTGCACATGTCCTTCTTGGACAAGAGATACATTCTAGGACACGATGTTAGAGTTCCAGACTGACTGCATGCCTTGTTTTTCACAATCTCCTGTTTTCCTTATACTTAACCCTAGGTTCAGCTCCCCTGTGACACTCGTAATAAGGCACCATATGTTGAGGGAGCCTCCATGTACCAGTAAATATCACAATACAACTTGTTATATTGTTTAGTACATGCCATTTCCACAATGTAATTGTCCTTATTAATTGCAGCTGCCCCATTCCTTATTTCTGTTATGTCTAATAATTGAACGCAAGGATCTGCTGGCACAAAAATATTTTTTTTTTAAATAGAACAATATGTGTCTAAACCAAATGCTCTTGAATGTGAAAGTGAATGGAACAAATTATATTGATCAAATAACACAAACACGTGTGAAGACATATATTCCTATCCATGATGATAATATCCGGAGGATTACCTGGGCTGAAAATGTAGCCCCTGTGTATACAAATTCATATTGCATCTGGGCACTACGTTTGTATTATATGCTGGACACTGCTTCTGCTATATAGGTCATAAGTGCCTTTAGACGTATGCCAATTAAAGCGTACTTTTGTCATTCATATGGCCGGTATACATGGGAGTACTTTTGTAAAACTGCATTGAAAAGTGTGATCAACAATGCTTTTCAAAGCAAGTAACACCACACAAAAACTTATATGTCAAAGAATACATTTTTGTTAGACTTGTAGTCAATGACCGGTATGACAAGCATTTAGTTGCCAACGTCTCGGGTATAATTGGGCAGCACTGTTCAAATGTGTACACTAAACTTATAACACGAACGCGGTGTGAACAGAGCCTAAAGCTGTCACATAATAATATATATATATTTTTTTAAAGGTCATTTTATTAAGACCTCATAACAAACAGCGGTACGAGTACAAAGGTAAAAAATCCTGAATATTACATACAATAAATAATACAATAGTACCAATTGTGTAAGGGAATTTATCAATTGAAACATTGATATATTTAGTCACATATCTATATGCATTTATATTAGAAAATAAAAACAGAACCTTAACAAACAGCCTTTCCTTATCATCAGAAAATATACAATAAAGCTTGGTGAGGACCTGTCAAAGGAGAAGTGCAGTGGAGGAATGGGGGATCAAAAGAAACGTCAGCAGATTCCAGGTCCAGACATCCTGGACAATATCAAGTTAAGAGCTAGTATGAGAGTTGGCTACCCAAGAGCTCCACACTTTCAGAAATTTGGCAAGACATCCACGTGCTTTTACGTGAGTTTAAAAAGTGGCAGGGTAGAATTAACCTACGCAATCCATTCTGATAACGTAGAAACCTTAGGATGTTTCCAGTGCAGGAGTATAGATTTTTTTTTTTAGCATAGAATAATAGGAGTGTCATGAGAAATATAACAGCCACAGTAGGTATAGTTTCTTCTACCAGTAATAGGAGACAAATTCTAGGGTCAAGAATATGAGGGAGTCCGAGTTTAAGCTCAAGAAATTGAAGTACTTCAGCCCAGAAATGGTTAATAATTGGATATTCCCAGAACATATGCAGGAAGGAGCCCTCCGCTCCCTGGCAACGTGGGCAGACAGGAGTAGGTATGAATAAGTCGTCTCTTGTAGAAATTAAAGGACCTGTTAGAGCAGAGAGCATTTCTTTATGATCATCCGTAGATACAGAGGGAAGAGCCTGAGGTCCAAGACTCTATTAAGTTTATTGGAAGATACATTTAATAACTGCCTATAAAGTATGGATAACTGTTTAGCAAAAGTCTCCCGTGTCACCCAATCCTTCACCGGGGACATACATAGTCTGACATTGTGTCCTGCAAACTGCAACCAAAGAGCATGTCTAAGGTGGAAATAACGGAGCCTAAGATGAGTCGGAATCTGGTGTTTGGAGATAAGTTGTGAGAAGGTAGCTACCCGATCCTCCTCCACCACCACCACATCTTCCAAGGTCAATATACCCAGGGCTGCCCAGTCACTATGGTTAGGTAATCTTCTTAGCTGTGGTAGAAGCGGGTTATACCAAAGTGGTGTCCCAGGTGACCAGGACTTCTCCTCTGACTTAAATAGCAGCATTGATCTCTGCCAAACCTTCAGAGTAGTGTGCATTGGGACTGTGTGTGTCCCAATGAAGGGGGAAGGGGGGGGGGGCATGTCTATAAATGGAATTTACTAAGGCTTTATAGGAACCAAGAAGTGAAGATTCCAGCTCAATACAAGGATTAAAATACCTATGAGTAAACAACCACCAAGCATATACCAATTGGCTAGCAAGGAAGTAGAGCTAAAGATTCGGGAGGGCCAGCCCCCCCCTGCTCAGTGGGTAATTGTAGTGTACCCAGAGCAGTTCTAGGAGTACCCCCTGCCCAAATAAAATATCTAAGATCTTTATTAATATTGTAGTACAGTGCTAATGGTAGCCATACTGGGCAGGGAATACATTTTAAATAGATTAATTCTGCCTGTAACTGTGAGTAGGAGGTGCTTCCATCTATTCAAGGTATATTTTACAATCACCTATTGGTACATTCAGGAAAGTTATGTCAACCTATATGTATAGTTATAGAATCGTAAACCATAATGTAATGACGGGGGTGGGGAGACAGACAAGTGAGCCCTAATCTACCCGCCACTCAGTCCCTGCCTACTTGCAACGACCCGCCCTAGGCGACGGGGTACAACTGGGCGACGGTCCCTACGCTCAATAAGTGCATGACAGACAAACAGACAAGGGTACACAGAGCTAGGGGGAGAAAGGGGCAGTTGCCCACGGCAACACCGTGAGCAACAAGAGAAGTAAACAAGCCGAGTCAAACCAGGAGAGTACGAGGTGCCAAACGCAGAGCAGGAGAGTAGTGAACAAGCCGAGTCAAACCAAGAGTGTACGAGGTACCAAACGCAGAGCAGGAGAGTAGTCAGCAAGCCGGGGTCAATATGAAGCAAGGACAATAGTACAAGAAGCTGCAGCAGGGCCAGGAAACCAAACGAGAAGAATCACAAGCAAAGGAGGAACAGGAAAGGCAGGTATAAATAGACAGAGGGTGGGAGCTAGCTCCGTCTGGCCAGGCTGTGATAGGTTCTCCCACTCCTAAGCCTGCCACCCTGAGTGGTGGAAGATGGAGTCAGTCTCACAGACATAGAAGCAGGTGCAGACTGATTATCTATGGGCGTTAACCTCGAAGCTGTGCCTGGCAGATCCTTTACACATAAAGGGACAAAAACATATATAAACCAAGTATATCTTGGTGTATTGACCCCGATATTTGAGCAAGAAAAACATACAAGGTATGGGGTACAATTAACACACAGTAGTCTCATATAGAAAAATACAATCTTTATTCAAAATACATAAACAATAAAAATGAGTCATGCAAAGCATGAACAGGACGTCCCTCTGTGCAGAGAGCAAAAATGTAAGCACTTGGTAACCGACATGGGTATTGAGAGATACAATCCACCACTCAAAGTACTGGATGTTAGGTGCACATGTCAAAATGATCAGCATGTGAACAGCAGTACAGTAATCACATATATGCAGGTGACTGAGTATAATGGTCAGTGCATAGTAACAGAACATAGACATAAACAAGCTAGATCAAGAGATGAGTAAACAAGTAACCTACCCATGTGGCTCACTCAGCACAATGAGAGACGTCACACCCGACGCGCGTTTCGGCGAAATGCCTTCGTCCGGGGGTGGCGTCTCTCCAGTGGGACCCTCCATTTACATGCACAGCATCCAATCAGGCATGATAGGAGCGTTACTCATCCAGGCAATGTGTTAGCTCGTACTGGCGTCATGCGCCAGGTCTAAAGATGGCCGACGGCACACTCCTGGCCACGCGTCATCCAGGTGCGCAGGAGATCGACGACGACTGACGTCACGAAACCCCGCCCACCGGGATACAGATGCACGAGCCACGAGATAGCCCAGTCACTCCCCCTGGCGTAAGCGCACAGCTGTACATGCCTGGATATATAGGTGGGTATGGATACAGATTAGCCTGACTGGACGATGTCGCAACAGAAGACATAGTATTAATTTATACATTGGATGAAGTACCGAACTGACAGTATGGCGATGGCGTTATGAACTATAATTCTATCATAGAACATGGTTATATATCAAGCACATAATTAAAAAATAAATGCATACAAATAAATAGATTAAAAATATTTATATTATGTATAATAGTGATATGAAATAAAGTGAACCGAAATTGATAAAACATTATATGTTGTATGTTTTTATGTGTGATAAAAAGTGAGTAGAACTTATGTATAAAATAAGTTATGTGAATTCATATAGTATAAGTGTACACAAAACTATGTATATACAAAAAAATATATAGAGATATATAATGAAAAAAAAATATATATATATATATATATATATTAAGTGACATGTATAAATATGCATATTTAGACATATAAATAAATAAATATGCAAGTGCAAAAACTGATAAAAATATAAATAGAAAAGAAATTACATTAGTGAAGAAAAAATAATAATAAAAAATATATATATACGTACATAGTACAGAAACATATTCAAAAAATGACCGTGTGTGTGAATGAAGCGTGAAAAGCGTGTAACCAATGTGGAAACAAAGAATAATATAAATATTTATTGTATATAAATATATACAACAGATGCATAAAATATACGTATGTATAAGCTATATATAATAAAAATGGTCATAAAATACATTTAGTGCATTTAATAAAATGAATGTATATTTCTGTGCAATCATATAACCAAAATGGAATAATATATAAACTATTGTTATATTACTCATTATTCGCTATATTAGCCAGATGTCTTCATATAAATATTCGTACTTCCGAAGTCACCCAATAAAGTAGCGACACAACTATCTGTAGAAAAACTGAAAAATGGAGGGCAAATTAATAACAATACAAATTAAAATAAAATATATACAACGTACATTTATGTCAAAAAGAGTGACCCACTGGAGGTCAATGGTCAGAGAAATGGAGCAAAATTCAAATTTTCATTTAGCCCAAATGGACGCAGAGTCCCTAGAGTCCAGATCCACTTAGATTCACACTGAGCCAGTTTTTTTTATATATCGCCTTTACGAATATTTGGTTCGATGCAATCAATGCCCCTAACTTTTAGTTTCGTCGGGTCACATGCATGGTGTGTCTTAAAGTGTCTGGCTACAGGTTTTAAAGTTTCTAATGTTTCGATGGCCCCCGCTCCCATGATGTCTCTTACATGTTCTCTAACCCGGATCTTAAATTCTCTGGAGGTGAGACCAATATAAATTTTGGGGCATGGGCATGTAGCATAGTAAACTACTGCTTTTGTTGAACACGAAATTGAATGAGTAATGGTAAAGGTTTTCTTACCCGCTGAGTCAGAAAAGGAGGTTGCCCTCTCAATATTGGGGCACGCAACACAACTTCCACATGCTCTACAACCCCATTTTGGGCCCCTAGTACCAAATGGGAACTTCAAGTCATTACGTTGATAGTAGCTTTTGACAAGATAGTCTTTGAGGTTTTGTGATCGTCTTGCAGAGATACTTGGGTACTTGGTGATATATATTTCTATTGTGGGGTCTGTGAGTAAAATGGGCCAAAATTGTTTAATTATTCCCTTCATTTGAAACCAGCGTGAGTGATAGTTTGTTGTAAATCTTACCTGTACTTCAGACTGGCTTTTCGGTTTAGGGAATAAAAGATTCTCTCTCGGAGTACTTTTGGCACGATAGTACGCTTTTTTGATCGATCTTTTGCTATATCCGCGGGCCAGAAAACTATTAGTGAGGGCATAGGCTTGTTTTTCAAAGACCTCGGTAGAGGAACAAATCCTTCTGATCCTCAAGATTTGGCCTGTTGGTACTGCCCGTATAGTCTGTTTGGGGTGAGAAGAAGAAGCATGAAGAAAAGAGTTTACCGCAGTCGTTTTACGGAATACATCAATTTGGAGGAAACCATTAGAATCCCGTAATAATTTAATGTCCAAAAATTCTGCTTGATGTTTATCAGAATGATAGGTTAACTTGATATTGAAGTCATTTTTGTTCAAGTCATTCATAAAAGTCGCAAATGATGCCGGCGTACCTTTCCAGATGAGCAGGATGTCATCAATGTACCGGGCCCAAAATATGAACCGGTCCATTGAGACACCCCGCCCACCCTGGAAGAGATCCCTCTCGCACAGCCCCAGGAACAAATTGGCATATGAGGGTGCACATTGCCGTTCCCTGGAACTGTAGGTAGAAAGATCCGTTAAAAATAAAAAAGTTGTGAGTAAGGGCGAATTCAAGTAAGGTAAGTAGTTTCCAAGTTTCCTGTATTGAGAAAAAATTCAGCTGCTTTGAGTCCGTCAGCATGACGTATACTGGTGTATAGCGACTCAACGTCGCAAGTAACTAACAACATATCATCCTCTATATTGATTCCGTCAACCCTTTGCAGAAGATCTTCTGTGTCTCGTATGTATGATGGTAAGCACTCGACAAATCCCTTTAAATTATAGTCAATAAATGTACAGTTTTTTTCTGTCATATTACCCCTACTTGATATGATGGGCCTTCCTGGAGGAATCTTAGAATCTTTATGGACTTTAGGTAGTAAGTAGAGGGTTGGGATTGTCGGTTCAACTGGTGTAAGTGCTTCGTAGAGCTCCTTTGTGATGGTGTTGTCAAATAGGGCTTTATTCAATATTTTTTGTAGATCTAATTTAAAAGCAGACAAAGGATTATAGGTTAGTTTCCTATAACAGTTCTTGTCATCTAGTTGTCTGCATGCCTCAGTTTCGCACATAGTACATGGCCAGACCACGACATTACTGCCTTTATCGGCTGCTTTGAACACAACATCATCCATCTTAGTCAACTTATTAAGGCTTTGTCGTTGAAGTTTTGATAAATTGTCACATGCGATGTTATTAGGTATTTTCACAAATTCGCGACTCACAGATTTCACAAATGAATCTACTGCTGGACACAGGGTCATCGCAGGGAAACGTTTAGACTTAGATCTTATTGAGACAGGGACTTTACCTGAGGGGTCAAATTCTTGTTCTCTCAGTAATTCCTCTAGATCACGTAGGGTTTGCTGTTCCATGGTGGTTGTGAACATCTCATTAAATTCAGGCCTGTGGAAGAATTTTTTGTAAATTAAAGATCTACCAAAAATATGGAGGTCTTTAATTGCCGAGAAGCTGTCAAATCGGGCACATGGAGAAAAAGTTAGCCCCTTTTCCAATACCTCCATATCTGAGGTAGAGAAATTATGTGAGGATAGGTTAATTACCTTAAGGTGGTTTGAAGTTTCTCCCATCTCAGGTTTCCTTTTATTAGATGTTTGTTTATGTACTATCTTTCTTTTTTGTCTGGTGCCATACGAGTGATATATCCGTTGACGAGACCCACTGTCTGACTCACTTTGTGAGGATAGTGAGGTTATTGATATAGAGCGATTAAATTTCGCCGGGAGATGATTTTTCCTCCATTTATACACTTTTTTCTGTGCGGAATCGTTAGTATCTCTTGCAAACTTTTTAGATTTTGTTTCCTTTATCTCTTTTTCCCATTCGATAAATTGCACTTCCAATGTCTGATTGAAAGAACATAAACCTTCTGATGTCATTTTCGTATTCAACAGAGATTGTGTAGTATAAATTTCTGTATCAATTTGGTCTAGCATGGTCTGGTTCAGACCTACTAGGAGTTCCATAAAACCCAAGGAGCTCTGACTACAGATATCCTCCCATTTGGTAATGAAAATATTATCTTCAATAGGGAACGATGGGAAGATCTGGAATCTGAGGCCCCTAGGAATAAGTTTTCTTTGGATGTAATTCTCCAAGAAGATTTTATTCCACCAGATTTTCATGCGACGGTGGAGTAGATTTCTATATTTGTTTTGCGTTTCATTCACATTTCCCTGACCATTAAAAACAAGCTGAGCTGACTCATCGTTAAAAACCTGGTCCATTTGAGAGCGCCAAATACGTTCTCTCGCTTTGTGATCCATGGAACCTGAAGTACGTGTATCTGTGGAAAACACACAGCAGAAAATTAACCAACAAGGTATATTTTAAGAGATTGTACCAAAGGATTGATATTATCGGGTATAAAGCTGCAGATGTTGGGGCTAATCACTATACCTAGATAAGTATTTTTATCTGCCCATTGTAGTGGGGAAGGCAGTACAACCTCCCCAGCTGCCTTATCTATTGCCATCACCAAAGACTTTGACCAATTCACACGAAGTCCAAAAAAGGAAGCAACTAAATCAAACAGAGATAACATTGCCCGCAGAGATGGACCTGAATCATTGAGGAATAGAAGCGTATCGTCCACATAAAGAGAGACACGCTCCTCCCTTCCACCCATCTGGAAGCCCTTTATATCAGGAAAGGCTCTTATAGCTAGCGCAAGAAGCTCAATAACCAATGCAAAGAGGGAAGGTGAGAGTGGGCAGCCCTGTCTAGTCCCTCGGGTTAGTGTGAATGAGGGGGGAGAGGTGACAGTTGGTTTTAATACTAGATATAAGTTGGGAGTACAATAGCTGTATCCATTGGATAAATCTGGATCCAAATCCAAATTTACCAAGTACAGACTACAAATAAGACTACTCTACTGAGTCAAACACCTTCTCAAGATCTAAAGAGCCAACAATTCTGGATCCTCCCAAACCCACAGCAGATGATATGTTAGTAACGAGCCTTCGAAGGTTAACATCGGTGGCTTTCCCGGGTATAAAACCAGATCAGATGGATAATATGAGAAATTATTTTTTGCAGACGCATGGCCAAAATTTTGGCCATTTTAATGTCACAATTAAGGAGTGAAATAGGCCGGTAGCAGCCACATTCTTTAGGATCTTTACGGGACTTGGGGATCAGTACTATAAGAGTCTCTCTCATAGAAGGGCGGAATGTATAGCCCCCCAATCAAAAAGGCTAAGCAAATGAGGGGCAATTAATTCAACATGTAATTTATAACAGCCCAATTAGCAAAAGGGGCACCAGAACTCAGGACTCACCCCAGTCTATCTAGTTCAGAGCACAGGAAGACATTGAAATCCCCCAGGAGCAGAAGAGAAGCAGGACCAAGCACCATTACCAGCATAATTATATCAGTGAGTAGTTGGGACAGTGCCGGCGGAGGATTATAGACGTTAACTATAATAAAAGGGTGTAAAATGGATTTGACAGAGCAGCACAATGAACCACTCCCTTGGATCTGTCCTACCACTTGAAACATCACATTGTATGGATTTGTGAACCAGCAAAAAGACCCCACAGGAGTAACTGGAGTAAGAGGCATGGTAACCATGCCTGACCCATGGTCGTGCAAGAGCTCGCAACTTGGAACCAAGTAAATGGGTCTCTTGTAAAATAATAATTTGCGGATTATACGTAGAGAAAATTAAAAACTAGGGCCGTTTTGAATTGGTCACTCTGTCCTCTCATGTTCAAGGAGAAAATTTTAAGATGGCGTAGCGTCTCCATGAGTTACATTAAGGTCAGTATAGCTCTGGAGAACCTCAACACACATGGGTTGAATATATAACTTGTGTCCCCTTTGGAAATTTCCAACTCCAGCCCTCCCAGAGATCAGATCACCAGTCCACATGGTCAGAGAAATTATATATAGACAAGCAGACAAATATGAAAGGCAAAAACAATTAAACTCAACCCAAACACACCCTATCCATCCCCCTGAACTTGAGACAGGTTTCATTCCCAATTGCAGCAAGTAGCAAAAAACAGAAACGAAACTATAAGGTATGTTGAAATGGTTAGCAAAAGGGGGCAACCCCCTTCCCCTTGAATGCAGCAAGAATTTTCACATAAGACTAATAGACTCGATAGAGCTATAGCTTGGAAGACGGGAGTATTACGGCAACATATTCAAGTCCTGGTAGATGTCCTGACAGCCAACTCCACTGAAGACATCAGTGAGGAAACTCCAAATCTTTACTGAAAGTTAAGAACATGAGAACATGTTCCATAGTGTAGAGCAATTTCCCTCTGTTATAGTTATTATAGTTCCCTGAGACCATCGGCAAGGAAACTCCAAAGCTTCACCGAGGAGCAAGGTTAGGAACATGCTCCATGTTGTAGAACAGTTTCCCCCTGTTATATGTCCTCCCCGCATAAGGAGATACGGAATCACAGGAAACTAGAGTCCATAACCTTCCAAACAGGCAAAGACCTCTTCCGGCTTGTCCAGGAATATTGCAGAGCCGTTGTACACCAATCTGAGTTTGGCGGGGTACACCATAGAATAGACATTTTGTTTCTCCCAAAGGCATTTCTTGGCCTCCGTAAATAGCTGCTCTGTTTTTGGAACTCGAACGAATAATATGGAAAGACTCTCACATCCTGATTGGTATGTTTCAAAGGCCCCTGTTTCCCTGCAAGCTCCAGCAATTTATGTCTGTCTTTGAAATTTAGAAACTTTGCAATGAAAGTGCATGGTGGCTCTCCAGGTGGAGGAGCTCTAGTCAGGATACAATGTGCACGCTCCACACATAGGGGAAAAGGCAGTATCCCCAAATATTAACTTGAGCCAATTTTTCAAGAATGCGGGAGGGTCTGCCTTTTCCACACCTTCAGGCAGGCCGATGAAGCAGATGTTACATGTCCGCAAACAGTTCACCATATCATCTAGTTTCGCCCACCATGTGAACTGTGGCGTTTCTAGAGTGTCGACCCTTGATCTCAGAGGAGGGGCGTGGAGGTCAGATGTAGGAACGGTGGACTTATCCATCTTATCTGTACTTTTAGACTGTTTAGAGGGGGCCAATCTAGGTGTACCCCGAGTAGCAGGATAGTGCTCGCCCAATTGCCGCGAATTGGCGCAGTTTTTTGTTGTCCGGAATTTGGGACGGAAAAAATGCAGCGGAATACAGTAGCAGCATAGTGGTTGAGATTTAACAAATCTCATCCACATGCTGTGTAAAAATTTAGAGCAGAAATTGACCGGTGGTGCGTACGTTTCGGACCGCAGCATATCAATTCCTGCTGTGGAATGTGGACAGAATTGCTGCGATTTTCAGAGGAGATGTCACCATCTCCTAACATTGGGGAAAATGCAGCAATTTACGCACCATTTTCTGCTGTAAAAAATGCAGGAAATTGTGCGTTTTTACTGCAGCGGGATGTTTGTGTTTTTCAATGGAATTGCTGCAGAAATTTTATGCAGCAAATCTGTTGTGTGTGGACAAGCCCTAAGGACGGTGAATCGCCTCAGATTGGTGCACAACCAAACATACGTTAAGGGATTATAGGCATAGGGAAGGGGAAAGATCCTCCATGCGTCTCTTTGTATCCAGATTACATCTGTGAAGTATAGGGAAGGAAAGCAGGGAGGTCAGAACACAGACAAAATATCAGTGGCAAAAAGCTGCTGAAGTCACTCAACCACTCCCACAATGGCGGCCGTGTCCACAGGAGCTTCCCTGCCTCAGAGTGTCTTCTCTGTCGCGGACCCAAGCTACAGCCTGGTGTCCGGGCAGATAATGATGGGCTATATACAGGGCCCAGACTGTGGGACAGCGGTCTTTCACAGTTCCAGTCCGGCTTCCTTCACAAAACTAGGCCGGGAATCTGGCCCTAGACTAGGCAAGAGACTCCGGGCCGCAGCATGCAGTGTTGAGAAGTGTTATTACCCTAGGAGATTGTTTCTCCTTAGAGCAGAGGGGAGCTATCCCTGTAGACGCAGGAGCATGCAGAAAGGGGATGTAGCAGTGGCCGCTCCGACTTCCAGCCGCAGCTTTAGTCCGCTGTTTCAAACCGGACAGTAGGCCGCAAGAGTAAAAATACTGCAAACGCCCCAGTACAGGGCTTAAAATGATCACAGGCCCCCGCTGACTACATATCTCCACACGGATGAGCACTGGGACCTCGTGTACAGGAGGATTATAGCGGATGAGAGGCCAGAGACGGGAGTCCCAGTAAAGCACATCCCCTCAGTGTTACATCCACGCCCCACCACATAATAATTATTAGCAGTAAATGATTAAGCCTTATATCAATAATGATGATAAATGATGAAGCCCTATATCTATGTGTTTTAGATGTCCGTGACAGTCTCTGAAAGGAAAAGTTCAAATGATAGCCTATTCTGAAGGAATCTTGTCCTGCTGAAAGATTGTCTTTTAAAGCGTAGCACTATAAAAAAAACACTTTCATTTCAGGGGCATATTAAATATAAATCTTTCCAGGGTCCTTCACTTAGGGTGCATCTTTCTTTTCTGAGTGATCAAGCATAGGCCCCCAAATATGTTGGGCACTCCTGCCGATCACAGGCAAAGAAGTAGCTGTCCTTTGAATGTGGCTAGCCTGTGCCTGTATCTAGCAGTTGTTTTTTTTTAGTAAATCTCTACTAAACAACTGGATAACCACACTGTATTGGCCTTACTCAACCAGTGATCTAAAGAAAAATCTTTTTTTCTTTCCCCTCTAGAAGATAGTGTTCGTACTAAAGATAAATGAAGAACATGTATGGTGACAAAAATGATGACAATGACAAGACAAATGGATGACGAGGAATGGCTACTGTGTCACGATCTGTGGGTATGTGGACACACTAGGCAGTACCACTGTAGCGGGATAGTAGCTAGCCACACAGTGTAAGTAAAGTCTATAGTCCGAGTAAGGGTACCTGTGGTAGTTCAGACCGTAGCGATGGTTAGGCTGGGATGCGACCTTGGCAGCAGACACCAGGCGTGGGGTAACATAGAAGACGTGATCGGTGACACAACACGACTCCAACTCTCTAAGGTACAGGAACAAGGTAGCATGGAATACAGGATACAGGTACCAGGAAGGGGAACACTGGGAACTGGAAAACACTAAGGGACCATTTGCAAAACTAACACAGGTAAACACAACAATGCTCAGGCAATGAGTGAAGGAGCAGGGCCCTTCTTATAGTCCAGGCTGATTAGACAATTCTAAACATGTAGAACCGATAAAAACACAGGGACATATACAAAAACACCGAAAAAGGCCATACTTACAAATGGACACAGCCAGGCCAGAAATGCTGATGAAAGGGCGAGTAGGTGCTTTAAATAATAATAGCCACTCCCACTAGTCTTGAGGGGAGTGGTGTGTGGTGCATGGGATGTGTAGTAAGAAATAATAAATGAATAGTGTGTGTGCAAGTGTAATACTATAAGTGAAATATAGGGGGCAGTAATAAATGAAGTGCCTCAATGGAAATACATGGATAATGGGGTGCAAGTGAGTGAAACATGGAGGGATAGTGTGTACGTCATGAGGCACAACGTGTATAGCCAGGTAGAAGCCTATTTGTGACGCCTTGATAATTCATAGAGCGGGCTAACCTGCTTGCTATGCCAAACAACAACACACCATGCTCTCCCAGCATCAAAGACCCGGCTGTGTCCAAGAGAAGCGAATATACATAATAATGAAAAATACCTGGGGTATTGGTAATCATTTTGGCCAAAAGGACGCAAGCTCGCAATCCACGACAAGGATCCCCAGACTTGCGAGTCCCTAAATCCTAAACTGGAACAGAACGTTCCTGATGCACAAACAGAACCGATAAAAACACAGGGACATATACAAAAACACCGAAAAAGGCCATACTTACAAATGGACACAGCCAGGCCAGAAATGCTAAACATGTGTATGCACTAGCCCTTTAAGACCGGGACTGAGCTAGCGGGCACACCCTAGTGGTCACTGCAGGCCAGGATAGCCGCGTGTGCTGGCATCTCCTGGAAGGAAGGCGTTGGCAGGATGAGAGAAGTCTGCGTCCGCGGAACGTTACAGTATTCCCCCCTCTTACGCACCCTCCACGAGGGTAGGAGCATTGAGGTTCTCTTCTGGCTCCCAGGACCTCTCTTCTGGACCAAACCCCTTCCAATCCACCTAATAATAAGTTCTTCCTCCCACTTTTTTGGTGTCCATGATCTCCTTAACCTCGAATGAATCTGATGAACCGCTAGGGGCAACTGCAAGACTAGGAGTCTTGGTGTAGCGGTTCAAGACCACAGGCTTCAGGAGAGAGACATGAAAGGAGTTGGGAATCTTGAGGGTGGGAGACAGGGTTGATGTGCTGTAGGAGCTCGAAGGGTCTGAGGAACCTAGGAGAAAACTTGTATGACGGCACCCACAGCCGAATATTCCTAGAGGACGGTCAGACCTTGGTACCCGGAAGAAACTGAGGAGGCTCTCTTCTCCTTGTGTCTGCCTTACGTTTCATGCGGTCGACCGCCCGCAGAATAGAGAATCCGGTTTGCTGCCAGATCTGCAGGAAGTCTCTGACTGCAGAGTCAGCTGTGGGAACCTGGGACGTAGCTGACACCGGGAGAGGAATTCATGGGTGTTGGCCGTAAACAATGAAGAACGGTGTGGCAGCAGCGGACTCGCTTGTGTGGTTGTTATAGGAGAACTCGGCCCAAGGAAAAAGCTGCACCCAGTCATCATGCTGCCTGGAGATGAAGTGTTGTAGATAGTTCTCCATGATTTGATTGATCCTCTCGACTTGACCATTAGACTGGGGATGGTAGGCTGAGGAAAAGTCTAATTTCAAATCAAGGAGTTTACAGAGGGCTCTCCAGAACTTTGAGGTAAACTGAACTCCCTGATCAGACACGATATGCAGGGGTAAGTCATGCAGGCGGAAGATGTGTTGGATGAAGAAGTTGGTCAGTCGAGAAGCAGAAGGTAGACTGGTCAGCAGAACAACATGAACCATTTTCGAGAACCGGCCACCACCACCACGACCGTACTGCATCCAGCAGAGGGAGGCAGATCCGTGACAAATTCCATTGCTATATGCTGCCAGGGAGCATTAGGCACCGGCAGCGGCTGGAGCTGGCCTGCGGGCTTAGAGTGAGCAAACTTGTTAGCCGCGCATACCGTGCAGGATGAGACAAAGTCCATGGTGTCTTTGGGCACCGTGGGCCACCAAAAATGATGGGCATTCAAGTCTCGTTACCTGCCAGTTTGGAGCTGTGTCCCCAGCAAAGAATTCTTCTTCTGTCTACTAGGTGTACAAAAGTCCTCCCCGGAGGAATGTCTCTAACTTGCAAGGGGTTGACAGAGACAATGCAGGACGGATCAAAGATGTTTTTCGAAGACTCCATGGCGTCTCGAATGACCTGGACAAGGCATCGGCCCTCACATTTTTGTCAACCGGACGGTAGTGGAGCTCAAACTGGAACTGGGCAAAGAACAGAGACCACCTAGCTTGACGGGGATTCAGCCGTTGGGTCGACTGGAGATAGGTGAGTTTCTTGTGGTCGGTAAATATCAGAATAGGGTGAGCTGCACCCTCCAGTAGATGTCTCCACTCCTCCAGAGCCAACTTGATGGCCAGTAACTCCCGATCCCCTGTCGAGTAGTTGCGCTCTGCAGACGAGAAAACTTTAGACTAATAGCCACATACCACTGCCTTGCCTTTGGGACCTCTCTGGAACAGAAGTGCGCTTGCACCAACCGAGGAGGCGTCCACCTCCAACGAAAACTGTCGTGACACATCAGGATGATGGAGGGTTGAGGCTGACGTGAAGGCACTCTTCAGGCTATTAAACACAGATTCTGCCTCTGGAGCCCACATCTTGGCATTCATGCCCTTTTTGGTGAGGGAAGAGATGGGTGCTGTCAGTGAAGAGAAGTTTGGGATGAACTGCCGGTAGAAGTTGGCGAATCCCAGAAAGCGCTGTATGGACCTTAAGCCTTGAGGGCGTGGCCATTCCAGGACGGACTTTACCTGCTCAGGATCCATCTTGAGACCTTGATCTGAGATGATGTAGCCCAGGAACGGCAGAGAATTTTTCTCAAACACGCACTTCTCCAGCTTGGCATATAAGCGATACTCCCTTAATCGCAGCAGAACTTGACGGACATGTCTCTGATGAGTCGTCAGGTCAGGAGAAAAGATCCAGATGTCATTGTGGGTGACCACTACACAGACATAGATCTCGAAAGATGTAATTGACGAACTCTTGGAAGGCCGCGGGAGCATTACACAGGCCGAAGGGCATTACCAGGTATTCATAGTGCCCATCTCGAGTGTTGAATGCCGTCTTCTATTTGTCACCCTGGCGGATCCGGATTAAGTTGTAAGCCCCTCGTAAGTCTAGCTTGGAAAAAATCTTGGCTCCTCGTATGTGGTCAAACAGTTCAGAGATTAGTGGCAACGGATATCTGTTCTTGACCGTGATCTGATTGAGACCCCGGTAGTCGATGCAAGGTCAAAGAGATATGTCTTTCTTTTTGACAAAGAAGAACCCGGCCCAGGCCGGGGAGGAGGACTTTCGTATAAAACCCCTCTCCAAATTCTCCTGGATATAAGCGGCCAAAGACTGGATCTCTGGCAAGGAGTGAGTGTATACCTGTCCACGAGGAGGGGATGCATCAGGAACGAGTTAAATGGGACACTCATACACCCAATGTGGGGGCAGCGTCTCAGCCTCCTTCTTGCTGAAGACATCTGCAAACTGTGGTTAGTGAGGACGTAATCCTGCCAGTGACCGAGACAGAGCAGGTTGGGCCGGATGGATCTATCCCAGACAGTGGTTGAGACACTTGGGGCCCCACTGGGGAACCTCTCCAGAATTCCAGTCCAGGACTGGGGCATGTAGTCGAAGCCAAGGCAGACCCAGCCGCCCAGTGTTGACGGTCCTGGACAGGACGTGGAAAGAAATTAGCTCCTAGTGAAGAGCTCCAACTTGGAACCTCAGCTGTTTGGTCTTAGATATGACTGGATCGGGCAGAGGCAGTCCGTTCACTGAGGCAACAACCAAAGACGTCTCCAGGGGAACTGTGGGCAACTGGAGGAGATCCACTAGGTCCTTCTGGATAAAATTGGCTGCGGATCCAGAGTCCAGATAGGCAGAGACCCGGTGGGTCTTCCCGCCAGACACTATGGTCACGGGGATGGAAAGTTTTGAGGAGAGTCTTTTGTCCAGCACTGTATTGCCTAGGGTTGTCTCCCCAACCAATCCTAGGCATTGGAGTTTCTTTGGCTTTTGAGGGCACAGACGCACAACATGGCCACCAAGGCCGCATTACAGACAAAGTCCCGAAGTTCGTCTGCGTTGTTTCTCCTGGACGGATAACTGAAGCTGGTCCACCTGCATAGGCTCCTCAGGTGGGCCAACTGGTGAGGGCAACATGGATTGCTGGAAAGTGGGGGCCAGCCTAGGGAGTCCTCTCTCCCGACGAACCTCTTGAGATCATTCCCGGAGCCTCATGTCAACCCGGATGCAAGCAAGATGAGGTCATCCGGGGTAGATGGCAGATCACGAGCGGCAAGTTCGTCCTTGATCTCAGTCCATGCCAGAATGTAGCCACCAAGGCCTCATTGTTCCATAACCGCTCTCCCACAAGGGGGTGGAAGTGAATGGCATACTTGCCCACGGAAGTGTCTCTCTGGCTAAGGTTCAGCAGGGAGACAGCTGCTGATGAGACCCATCCAGGCTCCTCAAATACAGTGCGAAATATCCATAGGAAGCCCCGGAAGTCATGGGTCTCTGGTCCCTGACCCTCCCAGATTGGATTTGCCCATGCTAGAGCTTTGGCAGTAAGGAGAGATGATGAAAGCGACCCTTGCGCCGTCAGTATAAAACGCTCTGGCATAAAGGCTGAAATGGATCTGGCACTGGTTCAGAAATCCCCAGCAGTTCCTTGCGTCTCCATCATTTCAATGAGGTAGTGGCAGAGAAAATCAGGGGTCAGCACTGCAAGGAGGTGTAGTAGGAGGAACAGCAGAGGCAATAGGAGCAGGTGCCGGGGGAAATGCAGCTTGCGTATCCAGCCGATGTGCAATAATGTTCAATGCCTGGAGGAGTTGGTCCTGTCAAGACCGGAGGTCTAGCATATCCGCCCGCATCACTTGTGACATCGTCATGGTCTTGGGTTGACTAGTGGGGTCCATGGCCTGAGCGTACTACCACGATATGTGGGTATGTGGACACACTGGGCCATAGCGCCGTAGCGGTATAGCAGCTGGCCACACAGTGCACCAAGTAAAGTCTATAGTCTGAGTAAGGATACCTGTGGTAGTTCAGACAGTAGCGATGGTTAGGTTCGGATGGGACCTTGGCAGCAGACACTAGACATGGGGTAACACAGCAGACGTGATCGGTGGCACAGCACGACTCCCACTCTCTAAGGTACAGGAACAAGGTAGCACGGGATACAGGATACAGGTAGCAGGAACAGGAACACTGGGAACTGGAATACACTAAGGGACCATTTGCAAGACTAAAACGGGTAAACACAACAATGCTCAGGCAATGAGTGATGGGGCAGTGCCCTTCTTATAGTCCAGGGTGTTTAGACAATTCTAAACGTGTGCGCTTGCCCTTTAAGGCCGGGACTGAGCTCGCACGTGCGTGCACACCCTAGTGATCACTGCAGGCCAGGACGGCCGCATGTGCTGGTATCTCCGGGAAGAAAGGCGTCGGCAGGCCGCAGACCGCAGACGTTACACACTGCTAGTTGTGAATCACTGCTTAAGACCACTATATCACCATGAATGAGTATTGGATCACCAAAGATGGTGGCTTAACCACCGGATTGCTAGGGACGATCACTGGATAGAAGGGTATGGAACCTAAACTATGCCTATGCATATGTTGTATGTAAATATTTAAATTACTATATTATGTTTATAGGCAATCATCTGTTTTCAATTATTCTTTATTTTAAATTCTACATTTTTACCATAATTTATTTTCTTTTTATTTTCAGAAAGGCTTTAAAGTAGCAATATGCCAGTAAACTAGCTGTCAGGGCAGAAATATTTACGAGGGTTGGCAGCCATAGCTCAGACTCCCTGCTGTCTCTTCTCCTATGATATCACCATTTTACTCACTTCTGAGTCACATAAGAGAAAATGTTGGTATGAAATTGAATAGATTTTTTGTTGCTGAATCAAAGTAAAAGATGACAAAACTACTTTACTATTCCACCATGGAATGCAAATTTTATACCTGTTGTTATTTTTTAGCTATTAATTATCTATTTGCTTCATTGCTACATTAAAAGCTGTATGTTCGGTGGTTTTCATTCTAGACCAGACATGGGCAAACTACGGCCCGCGGGCCACATACGGCCCGTTAGGCTTTTTAATCCGGCCCACCGAACTTGTCCAAATCATAGTAAAAACCTCCTTTTTTTCCCCTTTCCCTGCAATGCCCACGTTTTCCCAATAGATGGCGCACTCAAAACACATTGACCGTTGTCCTTAACGCCGAAGGATGGATATATCCGTCCTCAGCAGCTGCTAGTTCGCGCAGGAGGACGGATATATCCGTCCTCTGATCGCGTGGGTACTGCCAGTGTACCCACGCGATCAGCGGCAGGAGCACGGCTGTTATACACAGCCTGGCTCCTGCTGCAACTGCCGGAATCGAAGCGCGCTCCGATTCCGGCAGTTTAACCCATTAAATGCCGCTGTCAATAGTGACAGCGGCATCTAATGTGTTTGACAGAGGGAGGGAGCTCCCTCTGTCACCCGATCGGCGCCCCCGCAAACAAATCGCGGGTCGCCGTCGGGTTTCCATGACAGCCGGGGGTCTAACAAAGACCCCCAGGTCTGTCTTCCGCAACTGCCTGTTTGGCGATGCCGGAGGCATGACCTAACAGGTTGCCTGTCAGTTTTACACTGACAGGCAATAATGCTTTGGTATACTAAGTATACCAAAGCATTATATATGCGATCGGCACATCGCATAGTGAAGTCCCCTGGTGGGACTTAAAAAAAAAATGTCAATCAGTTAAATAAAGTTTGTTGAAAAAAAATAAAATAATTACAGTCAAAATCAAATAAAACTACTTTTTTTGCCCAAAAAGTGGTTTTATTCAGTAAAAGTGTCAAAACAAATAACACATACACATATATGGTATCCCCGCGATCATAACAACTTGACCAATAAAATGAACACATTAATGAAACCGCCGGATGTACGGCGTCCAAAAAACCCGCAAAAAACAACAGCAAAATTCTCTCTTTTCTCCCATTCCCCCCATAAAAAATAAAATAAAAGTTAATCTATAAGTCCTATGTACCCCAAAATAGTACTAATGAAAACTACGCATTGGCCTGCAAAAATCAAGCCCACATACGGTCACATCGACGGAAAAATAAAAAAATGACGGCTCTTGGAACGCGGCGATGCAAAAACAAGTAATTTTTTTCTAAAAGGGTTTTTATTGTGCAAACATAGGAAAACATATAAAACCTTTACATATTTGGTATCCTCGTAATCGTGCCGACCCGTAGAATAAAGGTAACATGTTATTTATGCTGCATAGTAAAGGGCATAAATTTATAACGTGAAAATTAATGCTGGAATAGCTGCTTATTTTCAATTCTCTCCTAAAATAAAGTTAATAAAAGTTAATCAATATATTGTAAGCATCTAAAAATGGTGCAATTACAAAATACAACTCGTCCCGCAAAAAACAAGCCCTTA
The DNA here is from genome assembly GCF_050947455.1 of Rhinoderma darwinii. Taxonomy (NCBI): domain Eukaryota; kingdom Metazoa; phylum Chordata; class Amphibia; order Anura; family Rhinodermatidae; genus Rhinoderma; species Rhinoderma darwinii. Next base: position 321,097,409 of record NC_134689.1, read on the forward strand.
TACGGCTATGTCGACGTAATAAAAAAAAAGTTACGACTCTTGGAATGCGACCATGAAAAAACAAAAAATAATCCTTGGTCATTAACGTGCAAAATGGCCCGGTCATTAAGGGGTTAATGTGGCGCGTATTTCTCTTTATTTCACTTTAATTTTCACTTCGTTTCACGTCACCATTAAGCCCTTCGGTTTTCAAAGAGTACAATATCAGCCGTCACTTTGCCACGAAGCATGCAAACTATGCTAGCAAGCAGTCAACACAAGAACGGGCGGCTACTGCTCAGAGGTTGGCAGCTAATTTACAGAGTCAACAGAACTTTTTTCTTGATAAATCACAGTGCGTATGTTATTTTAATCTATTTACATTTCCTCCTCCCAGTATCTGCGAAATAGTATGTAAATGCCATATCTTGCATATTCCTTGAGACAAATTTATTAACTGATAAGGGCTATTTTTCACATTTGAAAGACAGTTAATAAATTGGGTTGTAGTGTTCTTACTGTGCTATGAGGTTTGCACACACTACATTTAATGCTTTAGTATATCCGGCCCAAACACTCCCTCCAAATGCTCCTGGCCCGGCCCCTCTGTCAAATTTTAGAACCCATTGTGGCCCGCGAGTCAAAAAGTTTGACCACCCCTGTTCTAGACCCAGCATTCCTTGACATCCGATGGGAATTTGTAAATAATAGCGTAACTTGTAGCGTAACTTATTTAAAATAACAGTTAAGATATAGGTCTTTTTAGGTGGAGGGGCGAGTGTAACTACTCTAGGTGGAAACAAAGACATTGCATCTGCCATGGAGCTCTTACTGGCCATGGATGAACGAGTAATTTAATTATCATATGTATATGGTCAGTTAAATGTAGAAAATGGTTTCACAATGTCCACGAGTAAAGGATTTATTGCAGTTTACAAAACACCCTTCACAAAATCTGTGTTGATTTGAAGGCATGGTGCTGCATGATCAATCTAGAGTGCTACTTCAGGCTAGGAACTCTCCTGACCAGCGTTGAAATGGGGTCCCTTGGGCCCACCATAGGGAATGATTCTGAGGGCCCACCCACCATCTCTACAGAATAGGTACTCATCCACTTTTTGTTATCATTGTACACATAGGACATGTCGTCAATAAGGTCTGAAAGGTTATTTGTGAATCACCCATAAGAAATAAACCCTTGTGCCAAGTGCTTGGCTCTTAAGTCTGTTCCAAATGGGGTTGTCTTCAGCTAGGCCTTTTGGGATCCATTATTGGGTCAGACTCTAGGCTAAGGAGGATCCTCTGGTATTCTAGTGGGCCAGTCCAATCCTGCTCTCGACCCATTTTTAATACAAAATATTTCCCCCCTTTATATCCAATAATGCATCTGTGGTCCAGTGCCAAGGGTGGCGGATGCTAGGGGATAGTATTTGATTGAGTTGGTGTTTTGTATTTTTTTCTTAAATGGGCAATTTTTTGCAGATCTGTCGGCAGCAGTGTGGAGAAGGGGGATTTTGAGGAAAAACTGTTCGGTTTTGCCACTGACTATTGGCATTCACTATTGGAAAGAGTTCTTATGAAGGATGGTGGTACAGCCGGACTAAAACCTTTGGGTACCTTGTGCCTACCCATAAAATCTAGTGTTCTGAAATTAAATATCCCATTTTATTACAGACATATGTTCATCTATGCCCGATTACTGGTATTTATCATGTGTGCTTTTTCCTATGTGACTTCATTGGGGAAAGAACGGAGATGCGGAAAACTTATTATAAAGCCAGCAATTATATCTATGGAAAAATGCAGCACAATTGCTAAATATCCAGACTTGGTGCCTAGGGCAGCACCAGCTGTAAATACAGCCGTACCCTTGAGTACTAAATTTCACAGCATGCTGCATATTTATTTATTTATTTTACTTTTTTTATATTTGATAAAGATTTTCCAGATTATTCTAATGGAGAGATATCAAACACAAGCAGCCCTTGATGGAACATGGATTGGTCAGATTAACGTGAGGGGCCAGACAGTTGGATCTGGACCTAAAACCAAACTGTGTTGTGATCTTGAGACTGAGTAATGTAGGTAGAGCTGTGGGATCAGACAATTTATAATCTGCTCTAGTATTAGTTTAACTAATTTTCTCTATATATAAAGGGATTGTATTGATGCATGCTTTTAAATATACTGCCTGAAGTAGAACGATTAAAATATTGTTTAATTGATAAATCTTTAAAAATGAGCTATCCTAGCCCTCATTACAATAGAACAGGCTTCAGATAAGGTGGTCAGTAATTAGGAGAGGAATACTAGTGTGATGATGTTATTCCAACCACCAAGCAAAACCTCTCCTCTTATAGTATATTGCACTGACACACCTCACTGAAATAGGGGATAATCCAACGCGTTTCCGTGCCACTAATACAGGTGACACATCATCAGGGATTATCAAATCAGTTTATTTATCGTTTCATCTATTACTGCCGTTGAGCACAGTTGTGTGCTAAGATGAACCTCACGGCGCGTGTACGACTCTAATGCATTGGCCGCACACGCGCCGGCGAAGTTCCGGTCTATTTGACAGGCCAAAGCCCACCCACTCAGCTGACGTAGCTGAGGCCAGGCACCAACCCGCAGTGGCCACGTCAGAATATGACGTTGCAGGAGGAATGCCGAGCCTCCTATCCAGCAGCCAATCAGCTGTTCATTTCAACGCTACAGCGTCCCACGTTGCCTAGGAGATCTCCAGGCGGATCATATTCACTGCCGTATGAATTCAAAACCTGCAAACCAATGCAGCTCAAACGAGAGACACAGAAAAACACGAAGCGCAACAAAATCGCCACACAAAGACATAGGGAAGAAACCCAAAGATCGCTGATAAGGAGATGGGCACGTTCCCAGATTGGGAAAAATGTCCACATGTCGCTGAAAAAACCGCATATCAAACCGCATGTCAAAACACTTGTCACAAGATACCTGTATTTAATATCCTTGGCAAAAAACCAATAGATAGTTCGTATATATGATCTAATGCTCGATAAATTTAGTTGTGCTTATATGATCCATGTTTTACCATATAGTTATGTACAGGAAACATAAAAACACAAAAACACAAAAAAACACACAAACAAGAAGACCGATGAAAACCCAAAAAAATTATGGACAGATCTTGGAGTGACATTGGTAGCCTAAATGACAAAAAAATTGACAAAAAATTATTTTTGTCAGATGTCCATGAGATTCTGCAAAGTAATTATTAATCTTTGTGATAATGTATAACTCCAAAAAACCGTATAAAAAACCGTATAAGAACTTGGGGATATACAGCAAATAATAGATTTTACATATGAGTTTGAACGAGTATTTAGACGTACTAGGGAAATATTATAAGAAGCAGGCAAAGGAGATCTGTTCATTTAAACCTTGGGGACAAATAGTCTGAAGACGATGGATCCATTGCGCTTCTTTTTGCATAATCCTTTTATCCACGTCACCACCTCTTATTGTCTGTCTGATGCATTCCACCCCTTGAAATTTAAGGTTTGAGGAGTCACCCCCATGACATTCCCAGACATGACGGGCCACTGAGGTATCCTCTTGTCGCCTAACATCCCCAATATGCTCTCTAATCCTCCTTCTGAACTCCCTTTTGGTCTTCCCTACATATTGCTTTTTACAGTCGCAGGTGATGAGATACACCAGCCCCTTGGTTTTGCAATTTATGTAGGACCTGTTCTCAAAACTTTTCCCCGTAATGGTACTTCTAAAATTGCTGCTGCATAGTATTGACTCACAAGCTTTGCAGGACCCACATCTAAAGCTTCCTTTTAAGCCACGATTCAACCAGGTGCCAACAGAATCCTGGATATTTAAATGGCTATGAACTAACCGATCCTTAACATTACATCCACGTCTATAGGTGATCATGGGAGATTTTCCTACCAAACCCCCAATGTCTGGGTCGGCTTGCAGAATGCCCCAAAAACGTTGTAGGATGGACCTAACCTCCACACTAGAGGAGTCAAAGGTACCAATAACCCTCACCATTTCCTCCTCCACTTCCTTCGGTTTAGGGTTCAATAAGTCATCCCGATTTCTACCTAATGCATTCTGATATGCGGCTTTGAGTACTTTTCTCGGATACCCTCTCCGCCGAAATCTGTTTTCTAATTCATGAGCCGAAATCTTATAGTCGGATATGGTCGAGCAGTTTCGGCGTGCCCTCAGGTATTGGCCCTTTGGGATGCCCCGTTTCAAATTTACGGGATGACAACTTTCCCATCTCAAGAGACTATTTGTGGCAGTGGATTTCCTAAACATATTGGTTTGAATGGCTCCTGAGGGTGTCTTAGAAATCGTGACGTCGAGAAATGTGATCTTATTATCATTAATCTCTGACGTAAAAAAGAGACCTAGGTTGTTTATGTTAAGGGCACCTACAAACTCCATGAATTGTGCCTTTGTTCCTTTCCACAAGATCAGAATGTCGTCTATGAATCTAATCCATAGAAGGATACAGGAGGTCCATTGTTCCATCAAATCCGTAAAGACACATTCTTTTTCCCACCAGCCTAAATACAAGTTGGCATAAGTCGGGGCACATGGACTTCCCATGGCTACCCCTTTTAGCTGGTGGAAAATCTTTTGATTGAACAAAAAGAAGTTATGCTCCAATACAAATTTCAACAATAAAATGACAAATTCATTGTGGGCCCTAAATTGTGTGCCCTTGTCTCTCAAAAAATAGTCAATGGCACAGCATCCCTGCTCATGGGGAATAGAGCTATACAACGCCTCCACATCTAATGAGGCAAGAAGCACATCATGATCAAGACGGATGCCTTCAAGTTTCCTCAGGGCATCCATAGTATCCCTAATATATGAGGGTAGTGATAATACAAAAGGTCTGAGGATACGATCCACATATACACTGGCATTTTGCGTCAAACTGTCTATCCCAGATACAATTGGGCGACCCTTAAGAGGGGTCGTCCCTTTGTGAATTTTAGGTAGACTGTAAAATGTTGCAACTTGCGGAAAATCGGTATACATAAATTTAAATTCTTTTTCGTTTATCAAATTTAAAGCTTTTGCTGAATCCAAAATGTCCTTCAATTGACTTTTAAAAATCTTAGTAGGATCAGACTCCAGAACCCTATAACAATGTTGATCCTGCAAAATATGAAGACACATTGTTATATAGCGGCTACGATCCATGACCACAATATTTCCGCCTTTATCAGACGGCTTTATAACAATTGTGTCATCGATTTCAAGGGATCGTAGTCCCGTCATTTCCTCCTTAGTTGTGTTGAAATGACCTATCCTGCAGTCATCAAGTGACCTAAGTTGGTCTTCAACAACTTTTACGAACACATCAATGGGGGTGTTGTCATTTAAAGGTGCAAATTTTGTCGATGGGGCCCTCAGGTCTGTAAATGGACCCTCACCTATTTCTCTTTGGCCTTCCTCCCATAGTCCTTCCAATAATCTAAGGTCTGGTAACTCATCCTCCGTTATGCCCAATTCTAGACATTTACGACGATCATGCGTCAGAAAGAATTTTTTCCATTTTAATTTTCGAGCAAATAAATTAATATCCTTTACCCAGGTGAACAAATTAAATCTGTTTGTAGGGACAAATGACAACCCTCTTTTTAGGATACCAATTTCATCACTTGTAAGTACGCGAGAGGATAGATTAATAACCTGGGACTCATCCTCATCAGATCTGGACCTATGGCTTAGATGTCCCTTCTGTCTCTCAAGAGGTAATCCGAGATAGGGTGGCTTTTGGCTAAAAAACCACCCCCGCGGCCTTGTCCTTTTCCTCTACCTCTTCCCCTCATGTTAGCACGGGTGGGATAACGAGTCTGATCCATCCCTCCCCGTTGTCTCCTAAAATGGTTTCTCCCTGGTTCAGAATCAGAGTATTCCTGCTCTGACGATGAAATGTCAGTTTCAGGTTCGAGAGTGGTGCTAGATTTTATGCTATAATCGAATATTTTTCCTTCCTTAAAATCAAGCGTGTCACGAACAAATTGATAATGTTTTCGCTCTTTTATATGGTTCGTAAATTTTTCCACTGCTTGCTGTAGGACGATTTCTTTCCTCTCGTACTCTATATTAGTGGAGAATTTTTGTGCCGATATTATCGCTTCTTTAAGTTGTTGTGTGCTTTTGACCAGACCATTTTTTTCCTCCTCTAATAACAGACCCATGAATCTTAATGAAGACTCAATAGACTCAGTTTCCCATTTCTTCAATAAGTCTGGGGATCTGATTCTTGCTGCTGGAGTCAGGGAAATTCTAAGACCCCTAGGGACAATTTTATTCCTACTATATGTTTCTAAAGTCTGAATTTCCCACCAAGATCTTATGTGGTCTTTATATATTTTTGTCAATTGGCGAAATGACGCATTAATGTTTAAACTCTGAGTAGGAAGTACAATCTCATTTTCAGAGAAGACCTCCTTTGCATCGTGCATCCATTTGTCAGTATTGAATTCACCAGTTAGAAATCCTGCCATCTCCAATCCTGAAAAAAGTTAAATTTAGCAAAATGTGCACAATGATAAGGTTGTTACGTTCCGTTAATTATTCAAATTTACTGCCTGAAGTAGAACGATTAAAATATTGTTTAATTGATAAATCTTTAAAAATGAGCTATCCTAGCCCTCATTACAATAGAACAGGCTTCAGATAAGGTGGTCAGTAATTAGGAGAGGAATACTAGTGTGATGATGTTATTCCAACCACCAAGCAAAACCTCTCCTCTTATAGTATATTGCACTGACACACCTCACTGAAATAGGGGATAATCCAACGCGTTTCCGTGCCACTAATACAGGTGACACATCATCAGGGATTATCAAATCAGTTTATTTATCGTTTCATCTATTACTGCCGTTGAGCACAGTTGTGTGCTAAGATGAACCTCACGGCGCGTGTACGACTCTAATGCATTGGCCGCACACGCGCCGGCGAAGTTCCGGTCTATTTGACAGGCCAAAGCCCACCCACTCAGCTGACGTAGCTGAGGCCAGGCACCAACCCGCAGTGGCCACGTCAGAATATGACGTTGCAGGAGGAATGCCGAGCCTCCTATCCAGCAGCCAATCAGCTGTTCATTTCAACGCTACAGCGTCCCACGTTGCCTAGGAGATCTCCAGGCGGATCATATTCACTGCCGTATGAATTCAAAACCTGCAAACCAATGCAGCTCAAACGAGAGACACAGAAAAACACGAAGCGCAACAAAATCGCCACACAAAGACATAGGGAAGAAACCCAAAGATCGCTGATAAGGAGATGGGCACGTTCCCAGATTGGGAAAAATGTCCACATGTCGCTGAAAAAACCGCATATCAAACCGCATGTCAAAACACTTGTCACAAGATACCTGTATTTAATATCCTTGGCAAAAAACCAATAGATAGTTCGTATATATGATCTAATGCTCGATAAATTTAGTTGTGCTTATATGATCCATGTTTTACCATATAGTTATGTACAGGAAACATAAAAACACAAAAACACAAAAAAACACACAAACAAGAAGACCGATGAAAACCCAAAAAAATTATGGACAGATCTTGGAGTGACATTGGTAGCCTAAATGACAAAAAAATGACAAAAAATTATTTTTGTCAGATGTCCATGAGATTCTGCAAAGTAATTATTAATCTTTGTGATAATGTATAACTCCAAAAAACCGTATAAAAAACCGTATAAGAACTTGGGGATATACAGCAAATAATAGATTTTACATATGAGTTTGAACGAGTATTTAGACGTACTAGGGAAATATTATAAGAAGCAGGCAAAGGAGATCTGTTCATTTAAACCTTGGGGACAAATAGTCTGAAGACGATGGATCCATTGCGCTTCTTTTTGCATAATCCTTTTATCCACGTCACCACCTCTTATTGTCTGTCTGATGCATTCCACCCCTTGAAATTTAAGGTTTGAGGAGTCACCCCCATGACATTCCCAGACATGACGGGCCACTGAGGTATCCTCTTGTCGCCTAACATCCCCAATATGCTCTCTAATCCTCCTTCTGAACTCCCTTTTGGTCTTCCCTACATATTGCTTTTTACAGTCGCAGGTGATGAGATACACCAGCCCCTTGGTTTTGCAATTTATGTAGGACCTGTTCTCAAAACTTTTCCCCGTAATGGTACTTCTAAAATTGCTGCTGCATAGTATTGACTCACAAGCTTTGCAGGACCCACATCTAAAGCTTCCTTTTAAGCCACGATTCAACCAGGTGCCAACAGAATCCTGGATATTTAAATGGCTATGAACTAACCGATCCTTAACATTACATCCACGTCTATAGGTGATCATGGGAGATTTTCCTACCAAACCCCCAATGTCTGGGTCGGCTTGCAGAATGCCCCAAAAACGTTGTAGGATGGACCTAACCTCCACACTAGAGGAGTCAAAGGTACCAATAACCCTCACCATTTCCTCCTCCACTTCCTTCGGTTTAGGGTTCAATAAGTCATCCCGATTTCTACCTAATGCATTCTGATATGCGGCTTTGAGTACTTTTCTCGGATACCCTCTCCGCCGAAATCTGTTTTCTAATTCATGAGCCGAAATCTTATAGTCGGATATGGTCGAGCAGTTTCGGCGTGCCCTCAGGTATTGGCCCTTTGGGATGCCCCGTTTCAAATTTACGGGATGACAACTTTCCCATCTCAAGAGACTATTTGTGGCAGTGGATTTCCTAAACATATTGGTTTGAATGGCTCCTGAGGGTGTCTTAGAAATCGTGACGTCGAGAAATGTGATCTTATTATCATTAATCTCTGACGTAAAAAAGAGACCTAGGTTGTTTATGTTAAGGGCACCTACAAACTCCATGAATTGTGCCTTTGTTCCTTTCCACAAGATCAGAATGTCGTCTATGAATCTAATCCATAGAAGGATACAGGAGGTCCATTGTTCCATCAAATCCGTAAAGACACATTCTTTTTCCCACCAGCCTAAATACAAGTTGGCATAAGTCGGGGCACATGGACTTCCCATGGCTACCCCTTTTAGCTGGTGGAAAATCTTTTGATTGAACAAAAAGAAGTTATGCTCCAATACAAATTTCAACAATAAAATGACAAATTCATTGTGGGCCCTAAATTGTGTGCCCTTGTCTCTCAAAAAATAGTCAATGGCACAGCATCCCTGCTCATGGGGAATAGAGCTATACAACGCCTCCACATCTAATGAGGCAAGAAGCACATCATGATCAAGACGGATGCCTTCAAGTTTCCTCAGGGCATCCATAGTATCCCTAATATATGAGGGTAGTGATAATACAAAAGGTCTGAGGATACGATCCACATATACACTGGCATTTTGCGTCAAACTGTCTATCCCAGATACAATTGGGCGACCCTTAAGAGGGGTCGTCCCTTTGTGAATTTTAGGTAGACTGTAAAATGTTGCAACTTGCGGAAAATCGGTATACATAAATTTAAATTCTTTTTCGTTTATCAAATTTAAAGCTTTTGCTGAATCCAAAATGTCCTTCAATTGACTTTTAAAAATCTTAGTAGGATCAGACTCCAGAACCCTATAACAATGTTGATCCTGCAAAATATGAAGACACATTGTTATATAGCGGCTACGATCCATGACCACAATATTTCCGCCTTTATCAGACGGCTTTATAACAATTGTGTCATCGATTTCAAGGGATCGTAGTCCCGTCATTTCCTCCTTAGTTGTGTTGAAATGACCTATCCTGCAGTCATCAAGTGACCTAAGTTGGTCTTCAACAACTTTTACGAACACATCAATGGGGGTGTTGTCATTTAAAGGTGCAAATTTTGTCGATGGGGCCCTCAGGTCTGTAAATGGACCCTCACCTATTTCTCTTTGGCCTTCCTCCCATAGTCCTTCCAATAATCTAAGGTCTGGTAACTCATCCTCCGTTATGCCCAATTCTAGACATTTACGACGATCATGCGTCAGAAAGAATTTTTTCCATTTTAATTTTCGAGCAAATAAATTAATATCCTTTACCCAGGTGAACAAATTAAATCTGTTTGTAGGGACAAATGACAACCCTCTTTTTAGGATACCAATTTCATCACTTGTAAGTACGCGAGAGGATAGATTAATAACCTGGGACTCATCCTCATCAGATCTGGACCTATGGCTTAGATGTCCCTTCTGTCTCTCAAGAGGTAATCCGAGATAGGGTGGCTTTTGGCTAAAAAACCACCCCCGCGGCCTTGTCCTTTTCCTCTACCTCTTCCCCTCATGTTAGCACGGGTGGGATAACGAGTCTGATCCATCCCTCCCCGTTGTCTCCTAAAATGGTTTCTCCCTGGTTCAGAATCAGAGTATTCCTGCTCTGACGATGAAATGTCAGTTTCAGGTTCGAGAGTGGTGCTAGATTTTATGCTATAATCGAATATTTTTCCTTCCTTAAAATCAAGCGTGTCACGAACAAATTGATAATGTTTTCGCTCTTTTATATGGTTCGTAAATTTTTCCACTGCTTGCTGTAGGACGATTTCTTTCCTCTCGTACTCTATATTAGTGGAGAATTTTTGTGCCGATATTATCGCTTCTTTAAGTTGTTGTGTGCTTTTGACCAGACCATTTTTTTCCTCCTCTAATAACAGACCCATGAATCTTAATGAAGACTCAATAGACTCAGTTTCCCATTTCTTCAATAAGTCTGGGGATCTGATTCTTGCTGCTGGAGTCAGGGAAATTCTAAGACCCCTAGGGACAATTTTATTCCTACTATATGTTTCTAAAGTCTGAATTTCCCACCAAGATCTTATGTGGTCTTTATATATTTTTGTCAATTGGCGAAATGACGCATTAATGTTTAAACTCTGAGTAGGAAGTACAATCTCATTTTCAGAGAAGACCTCCTTTGCATCGTGCATCCATTTGTCAGTATTGAATTCACCAGTTAGAAATCCTGCCATCTCCAATCCTGAAAAAAGTTAAATTTAGCAAAATGTGCACAATGATAAGGTTGTTACGTTCCGTTAATTATTCAAATTTACTGCCTGAAGTAGAACGATTAAAATATTGTTTAATTGATAAATCTTTAAAAATGAGCTATCCTAGCCCTCATTACAATAGAACAGGCTTCAGATAAGGTGGTCAGTAATTAGGAGAGGAATACTAGTGTGATGATGTTATTCCAACCACCAAGCAAAACCTCTCCTCTTATAGTATATTGCACTGACACACCTCACTGAAATAGGGGATAATCCAACGCGTTTCCGTGCCACTAATACAGGTGACACATCATCAGGGATTATCAAATCAGTTTATTTATCGTTTCATCTATTACTGCCGTTGAGCACAGTTGTGTGCTAAGATGAACCTCACGGCGCGTGTACGACTCTAATGCATTGGCCGCACACGCGCCGGCGAAGTTCCGGTCTATTTGACAGGCCAAAGCCCACCCACTCAGCTGACGTAGCTGAGGCCAGGCACCAACCCGCAGTGGCCACGTCAGAATATGACGTTGCAGGAGGAATGCCGAGCCTCCTATCCAGCAGCCAATCAGCTGTTCATTTCAACGCTACAGCGTCCCACGTTGCCTAGGAGATCTCCAGGCGGATCATATTCACTGCCGTATGAATTCAAAACCTGCAAACCAATGCAGCTCAAACGAGAGACACAGAAAAACACGAAGCGCAACAAAATCGCCACACAAAGACATAGGGAAGAAACCCAAAGATCGCTGATAAGGAGATGGGCACGTTCCCAGATTGGGAAAAATGTCCACATGTCGCTGAAAAAACCGCATATCAAACCGCATGTCAAAACACTTGTCACAAGATACCTGTATTTAATATCCTTGGCAAAAAACCAATAGATAGTTCGTATATATGATCTAATGCTCGATAAATTTAGTTGTGCTTATATGATCCATGTTTTACCATATAGTTATGTACAGGAAACATAAAAACACAAAAACACAAAAAAACACACAAACAAGAAGACCGATGAAAACCCAAAAAAATTATGGACAGATCTTGGAGTGACATTGGTAGCCTAAATGACAAAAAAATTGACAAAAAATTATTTTTGTCAGATGTCCATGAGATTCTGCAAAGTAATTATTAATCTTTGTGATAATGTATAACTCCAAAAAACCGTATAAAAAACCGTATAAGAACTTGGGGATATACAGCAAATAATAGATTTTACATATGAGTTTGAACGAGTATTTAGACGTACTAGGGAAATATTATAAGAAGCAGGCAAAGGAGATCTGTTCATTTAAACCTTGGGGACAAATAGTCTGAAGACGATGGATCCATTGCGCTTCTTTTTGCATAATCCTTTTATCCACGTCACCACCTCTTATTGTCTGTCTGATGCATTCCACCCCTTGAAATTTAAGGTTTGAGGAGTCACCCCCATGACATTCCCAGACATGACGGGCCACTGAGGTATCCTCTTGTCGCCTAACATCCCCAATATGCTCTCTAATCCTCCTTCTGAACTCCCTTTTGGTCTTCCCTACATATTGCTTTTTACAGTCGCAGGTGATGAGATACACCAGCCCCTTGGTTTTGCAATTTATGTAGGACCTGTTCTCAAAACTTTTCCCCGTAATGGTACTTCTAAAATTGCTGCTGCATAGTATTGACTCACAAGCTTTGCAGGACCCACATCTAAAGCTTCCTTTTAAGCCACGATTCAACCAGGTGCCAACAGAATCCTGGATATTTAAATGGCTATGAACTAACCGATCCTTAACATTACATCCACGTCTATAGGTGATCATGGGAGATTTTCCTACCAAACCCCCAATGTCTGGGTCGGCTTGCAGAATGCCCCAAAAACGTTGTAGGATGGACCTAACCTCCACACTAGAGGAGTCAAAGGTACCAATAACCCTCACCATTTCCTCCTCCACTTCCTTCGGTTTAGGGTTCAATAAGTCATCCCGATTTCTACCTAATGCATTCTGATATGCGGCTTTGAGTACTTTTCTCGGATACCCTCTCCGCCGAAATCTGTTTTCTAATTCATGAGCCGAAATCTTATAGTCGGATATGGTCGAGCAGTTTCGGCGTGCCCTCAGGTATTGGCCCTTTTTTTCAGCGACATGTGGACATTTTTCCCAATCTGGGAACGTGCCCATCTCCTTATCAGCGATCTTTGGGTTTCTTCCCTATGTCTTTGTGTGGCGATTTTGTTGCGCTTCGTGTTTTTCTGTGTCTCTCGTTTGAGCTGCATTGGTTTGCAGGTTTTGAATTCATACGGCAGTGAATATGATCCGCCTGGAGATCTCCTAGGCAACGTGGGACGCTGTAGCGTTGAAATGAACAGCTGATTGGCTGCTGGATAGGAGGCTCGGCATTCCTCCTGCAACGTCATATTCTGACGTGGCCACTGCGGGTTGGTGCCTGGCCTCAGCTACGTCAGCTGAGTGGGTGGGCTTTGGCCTGTCAAATAGACCGGAACTTCGCCGGCGCGTGTGCGGCCAATGCATTAGAGTCGTACACGCGCCGTGAGGTTCATCTTAGCACACAACTGTGCTCAACGGCAGTAATAGATGAAACGATAAATAAACTGATTTGATAATCCCTGATGATGTGTCACCTGTATTAGTGGCACGGAAACGCGTTGGATTATCCCCTATTTCAGTGAGGTGTGTCAGTGCAATATACTATAAGAGGAGAGGTTTTGCTTGGTGGTTGGAATAACATCATCACACTAGTATTCCTCTCCTAATTACTGACCACCTTATCTGAAGCCTGTTCTATTGTAATGAGGGCTAGGATAGCTCATTTTTAAAGATTTATCAATTAAACAATATTTTAATCGTTCTACTTCAGGCAGTAAATTTGAATAATTAACGGAACGTAACAACCTTATCATTGTGCACATTTTGCTAAATTTAACTTTTTTCAGGATTGGAGATGGCAGGATTTCTAACTGGTGAATTCAATACTGACAAATGGATGCACGATGCAAAGGAGGTCTTCTCTGAAAATGAGATTGTACTTCCTACTCAGAGTTTAAACATTAATGCGTCATTTCGCCAATTGACAAAAATATATAAAGACCACATAAGATCTTGGTGGGAAATTCAGACTTTAGAAACATATAGTAGGAATAAAATTGTCCCTAGGGGTCTTAGAATTTCCCTGACTCCAGCAGCAAGAATCAGATCCCCAGACTTATTGAAGAAATGGGAAACTGAGTCTATTGAGTCTTCATTAAGATTCATGGGTCTGTTATTAGAGGAGGAAAAAAATGGTCTGGTCAAAAGCACACAACAACTTAAAGAAGCGATAATATCGGCACAAAAATTCTCCACTAATATAGAGTACGAGAGGAAAGAAATCGTCCTACAGCAAGCAGTGGAAAAATTTACGAACCATATAAAAGAGCGAAAACATTATCAATTTGTTCGTGACACGCTTGATTTTAAGGAAGGAAAAATATTCGATTATAGCATAAAATCTAGCACCACTCTCGAACCTGAAACTGACATTTCATCGTCAGAGCAGGAATACTCTGATTCTGAACCAGGGAGAAACCATTTTAGGAGACAACGGGGAGGGATGGATCAGACTCGTTATCCCACCCGTGCTAACATGAGGGGAAGAGGTAGAGGAAAAGGACAAGGCCGCGGGGGTGGTTTTTTAGCCAAAAGCCACCCTATCTCGGATTACCTCTTGAGAGACAGAAGGGACATCTAAGCCATAGGTCCAGATCTGATGAGGATGAGTCCCAGGTTATTAATCTATCCTCTCGCGTACTTACAAGTGATGAAATTGGTATCCTAAAAAGAGGGTTGTCATTTGTCCCTACAAACAGATTTAATTTGTTCACCTGGGTAAAGGATATTAATTTATTTGCTCGAAAATTAAAATGGAAAAAATTCTTTCTGACGCATGATCGTCGTAAATGTCTAGAATTGGGCATAACGGAGGATGAGTTACCAGACCTTAGATTATTGGAAGGACTATGGGAGGAAGGCCAAAGAGAAATAGGTGAGGGTCCATTTACAGACCTGAGGGCCCCATCGACAAAATTTGCACCTTTAAATGACAACACCCCCATTGATGTGTTCGTAAAAGTTGTTGAAGACCAACTTAGGTCACTTGATGACTGCAGGATAGGTCATTTCAACACAACTAAGGAGGAAATGACGGGACTACGATCCCTTGAAATCGATGACACAATTGTTATAAAGCCGTCTGATAAAGGCGGAAATATTGTGGTCATGGATCGTAGCCGCTATATAACAATGTGTCTTCATATTTTGCAGGATCAACATTGTTATAGGGTTCTGGAGTCTGATCCTACTAAGATTTTTAAAAGTCAATTGAAGGACATTTTGGATTCAGCAAAAGCTTTAAATTTGATAAACGAAAAAGAATTTAAATTTATGTATACCGATTTTCCGCAAGTTGCAACATTTTACAGTCTACCTAAAATTCACAAAGGGACGACCCCTCTTAAGGGTCGCCCAATTGTATCTGGGATAGACAGTTTGACGCAAAATGCCAGTGTATATGTGGATCGTATCCTCAGACCTTTTGTATTATCACTACCCTCATATATTAGGGATACTATGGATGCCCTGAGGAAACTTGAAGGCATCCGTCTTGATCATGATGTGCTTCTTGCCTCATTAGATGTGGAGGCGTTGTATAGCTCTATTCCCCATGAGCAGGGATGCTGTGCCATTGACTATTTTTTGAGAGACAAGGGCACACAATTTAGGGCCCACAATGAATTTGTCATTTTATTGTTGAAATTTGTATTGGAGCATAACTTCTTTTTGTTCAATCAAAAGATTTTCCACCAGCTAAAAGGGGTAGCCATGGGAAGTCCATGTGCCCCGACTTATGCCAACTTGTATTTAGGCTGGTGGGAAAAAGAATGTGTCTTTACGGATTTGATGGAACAATGGACCTCCTGTATCCTTCTATGGATTAGATTCATAGACGACATTCTGATCTTGTGGAAAGGAACAAAGGCACAATTCATGGAGTTTGTAGGTGCCCTTAACATAAACAACCTAGGTCTCTTTTTTACGTCAGAGATTAATGATAATAAGATCACATTTCTCGACGTCACGATTTCTAAGACACCCTCAGGAGCCATTCAAACCAATATGTTTAGGAAATCCACTGCCACAAATAGTCTCTTGAGATGGGAAAGTTGTCATCCCGTAAATTTGAAACGGGGCATCCCAAAGGGCCAATACCTGAGGGCACGCCGAAACTGCTCGACCATATCCGACTATAAGATTTCGGCTCATGAATTAGAAAACAGATTTCGGCGGAGAGGGTATCCGAGAAAAGTACTCAAAGCCGCATATCAGAATGCATTAGGTAGAAATCGGGATGACTTATTGAACCCTAAACCGAAGGAAGTGGAGGAGGAAATGGTGAGGGTTATTGGTACCTTTGACTCCTCTAGTGTGGAGGTTAGGTCCATCCTACAACGTTTTTGGGGCATTCTGCAAGCCGACCCAGACATTGGGGGTTTGGTAGGAAAATCTCCCATGATCACCTATAGACGTGGATGTAATGTTAAGGATCGGTTAGTTCATAGCCATTTAAATATCCAGGATTCTGTTGGCACCTGGTTGAATCGTGGCTTAAAAGGAAGCTTTAGATGTGGGTCCTGCAAAGCTTGTGAGTCAATACTATGCAGCAGCAATTTTAGAAGTACCATTACGGGGAAAAGTTTTGAGAACAGGTCCTACATAAATTGCAAAACCAAGGGGCTGGTGTATCTCATCACCTGCGACTGTAAAAAGCAATATGTAGGGAAGACCAAAAGGGAGTTCAGAAGGAGGATTAGAGAGCATATTGGGGATGTTAGGCGACAAGAGGATACCTCAGTGGCCCGTCATGTCTGGGAATGTCATGGGGGTGACTCCTCAAACCTTAAATTTCAAGGGGTGGAATGCATCAGACAGACAATAAGAGGTGGTGACGTGGATAAAAGGATTATGCAAAAAGAAGCGCAATGGATCCATCGTCTTCAGACTATTTGTCCCCAAGGTTTAAATGAACAGATCTCCTTTGCCTGCTTCTTATAATATTTCCCTAGTACGTCTAAATACTCGTTCAAACTCATATGTAAAATCTATTATTTGCTGTATATCCCCAAGTTCTTATACGGTTTTTTATACGGTTTTTTGGAGTTATACATTATCACAAAGATTAATAATTACTTTGCAGAATCTCATGGACATCTGACAAAAATAATTTTTTGTCAATTTTTTTGTCATTTAGGCTACCAATGTCACTCCAAGATCTGTCCATAATTTTTTTGGGTTTTCATCGGTCTTCTTGTTTGTGTGTTTTTTTGTGTTTTTGTGTTTTTATGTTTCCTGTACATAACTATATGGTAAAACATGGATCATATAAGCACAACTAAATTTATCGAGCATTAGATCATATATACGAACTATCTATTGGTTTTTTGCCAAGGATATTAAATACAGGTATCTTGTGACAAGTGTTTTGACATGCGGTTTGATATGCGGTTTTTTCAGCGACATGTGGACATTTTTCCCAATCTGGGAACGTGCCCATCTCCTTATCAGCGATCTTTGGGTTTCTTCCCTATGTCTTTGTGTGGCGATTTTGTTGCGCTTCGTGTTTTTCTGTGTCTCTCGTTTGAGCTGCATTGGTTTGCAGGTTTTGAATTCATACGGCAGTGAATATGATCCGCCTGGAGATCTCCTAGGCAACGTGGGACGCTGTAGCGTTGAAATGAACAGCTGATTGGCTGCTGGATAGGAGGCTCGGCATTCCTCCTGCAACGTCATATTCTGACGTGGCCACTGCGGGTTGGTGCCTGGCCTCAGCTACGTCAGCTGAGTGGGTGGGCTTTGGCCTGTCAAATAGACCGGAACTTCGCCGGCGCGTGTGCGGCCAATGCATTAGAGTCGTACACGCGCCGTGAGGTTCATCTTAGCACACAACTGTGCTCAACGGCAGTAATAGATGAAACGATAAATAAACTGATTTGATAATCCCTGATGATGTGTCACCTGTATTAGTGGCACGGAAACGCGTTGGATTATCCCCTATTTCAGTGAGGTGTGTCAGTGCAATATACTATAAGAGGAGAGGTTTTGCTTGGTGGTTGGAATAACATCATCACACTAGTATTCCTCTCCTAATTACTGACCACCTTATCTGAAGCCTGTTCTATTGTAATGAGGGCTAGGATAGCTCATTTTTAAAGATTTATCAATTAAACAATATTTTAATCGTTCTACTTCAGGCAGTAAATTTGAATAATTAACGGAACGTAACAACCTTATCATTGTGCACATTTTGCTAAATTTAACTTTTTTCAGGATTGGAGATGGCAGGATTTCTAACTGGTGAATTCAATACTGACAAATGGATGCACGATGCAAAGGAGGTCTTCTCTGAAAATGAGATTGTACTTCCTACTCAGAGTTTAAACATTAATGCGTCATTTCGCCAATTGACAAAAATATATAAAGACCACATAAGATCTTGGTGGGAAATTCAGACTTTAGAAACATATAGTAGGAATAAAATTGTCCCTAGGGGTCTTAGAATTTCCCTGACTCCAGCAGCAAGAATCAGATCCCCAGACTTATTGAAGAAATGGGAAACTGAGTCTATTGAGTCTTCATTAAGATTCATGGGTCTGTTATTAGAGGAGGAAAAAAATGGTCTGGTCAAAAGCACACAACAACTTAAAGAAGCGATAATATCGGCACAAAAATTCTCCACTAATATAGAGTACGAGAGGAAAGAAATCGTCCTACAGCAAGCAGTGGAAAAATTTACGAACCATATAAAAGAGCGAAAACATTATCAATTTGTTCGTGACACGCTTGATTTTAAGGAAGGAAAAATATTCGATTATAGCATAAAATCTAGCACCACTCTCGAACCTGAAACTGACATTTCATCGTCAGAGCAGGAATACTCTGATTCTGAACCAGGGAGAAACCATTTTAGGAGACAACGGGGAGGGATGGATCAGACTCGTTATCCCACCCGTGCTAACATGAGGGGAAGAGGTAGAGGAAAAGGACAAGGCCGCGGGGGTGGTTTTTTAGCCAAAAGCCACCCTATCTCGGATTACCTCTTGAGAGACAGAAGGGACATCTAAGCCATAGGTCCAGATCTGATGAGGATGAGTCCCAGGTTATTAATCTATCCTCTCGCGTACTTACAAGTGATGAAATTGGTATCCTAAAAAGAGGGTTGTCATTTGTCCCTACAAACAGATTTAATTTGTTCACCTGGGTAAAGGATATTAATTTATTTGCTCGAAAATTAAAATGGAAAAAATTCTTTCTGACGCATGATCGTCGTAAATGTCTAGAATTGGGCATAACGGAGGATGAGTTACCAGACCTTAGATTATTGGAAGGACTATGGGAGGAAGGCCAAAGAGAAATAGGTGAGGGTCCATTTACAGACCTGAGGGCCCCATCGACAAAATTTGCACCTTTAAATGACAACACCCCCATTGATGTGTTCGTAAAAGTTGTTGAAGACCAACTTAGGTCACTTGATGACTGCAGGATAGGTCATTTCAACACAACTAAGGAGGAAATGACGGGACTACGATCCCTTGAAATCGATGACACAATTGTTATAAAGCCGTCTGATAAAGGCGGAAATATTGTGGTCATGGATCGTAGCCGCTATATAACAATGTGTCTTCATATTTTGCAGGATCAACATTGTTATAGGGTTCTGGAGTCTGATCCTACTAAGATTTTTAAAAGTCAATTGAAGGACATTTTGGATTCAGCAAAAGCTTTAAATTTGATAAACGAAAAAGAATTTAAATTTATGTATACCGATTTTCCGCAAGTTGCAACATTTTACAGTCTACCTAAAATTCACAAAGGGACGACCCCTCTTAAGGGTCGCCCAATTGTATCTGGGATAGACAGTTTGACGCAAAATGCCAGTGTATATGTGGATCGTATCCTCAGACCTTTTGTATTATCACTACCCTCATATATTAGGGATACTATGGATGCCCTGAGGAAACTTGAAGGCATCCGTCTTGATCATGATGTGCTTCTTGCCTCATTAGATGTGGAGGCGTTGTATAGCTCTATTCCCCATGAGCAGGGATGCTGTGCCATTGACTATTTTTTGAGAGACAAGGGCACACAATTTAGGGCCCACAATGAATTTGTCATTTTATTGTTGAAATTTGTATTGGAGCATAACTTCTTTTTGTTCAATCAAAAGATTTTCCACCAGCTAAAAGGGGTAGCCATGGGAAGTCCATGTGCCCCGACTTATGCCAACTTGTATTTAGGCTGGTGGGAAAAAGAATGTGTCTTTACGGATTTGATGGAACAATGGACCTCCTGTATCCTTCTATGGATTAGATTCATAGACGACATTCTGATCTTGTGGAAAGGAACAAAGGCACAATTCATGGAGTTTGTAGGTGCCCTTAACATAAACAACCTAGGTCTCTTTTTTACGTCAGAGATTAATGATAATAAGATCACATTTCTCGACGTCACGATTTCTAAGACACCCTCAGGAGCCATTCAAACCAATATGTTTAGGAAATCCACTGCCACAAATAGTCTCTTGAGATGGGAAAGTTGTCATCCCGTAAATTTGAAACGGGGCATCCCAAAGGGCCAATACCTGAGGGCACGCCGAAACTGCTCGACCATATCCGACTATAAGATTTCGGCTCATGAATTAGAAAACAGATTTCGGCGGAGAGGGTATCCGAGAAAAGTACTCAAAGCCGCATATCAGAATGCATTAGGTAGAAATCGGGATGACTTATTGAACCCTAAACCGAAGGAAGTGGAGGAGGAAATGGTGAGGGTTATTGGTACCTTTGACTCCTCTAGTGTGGAGGTTAGGTCCATCCTACAACGTTTTTGGGGCATTCTGCAAGCCGACCCAGACATTGGGGGTTTGGTAGGAAAATCTCCCATGATCACCTATAGACGTGGATGTAATGTTAAGGATCGGTTAGTTCATAGCCATTTAAATATCCAGGATTCTGTTGGCACCTGGTTGAATCGTGGCTTAAAAGGAAGCTTTAGATGTGGGTCCTGCAAAGCTTGTGAGTCAATACTATGCAGCAGCAATTTTAGAAGTACCATTACGGGGAAAAGTTTTGAGAACAGGTCCTACATAAATTGCAAAACCAAGGGGCTGGTGTATCTCATCACCTGCGACTGTAAAAAGCAATATGTAGGGAAGACCAAAAGGGAGTTCAGAAGGAGGATTAGAGAGCATATTGGGGATGTTAGGCGACAAGAGGATACCTCAGTGGCCCGTCATGTCTGGGAATGTCATGGGGGTGACTCCTCAAACCTTAAATTTCAAGGGGTGGAATGCATCAGACAGACAATAAGAGGTGGTGACGTGGATAAAAGGATTATGCAAAAAGAAGCGCAATGGATCCATCGTCTTCA
The DNA here is from genome assembly GCF_050947455.1 of Rhinoderma darwinii. Taxonomy (NCBI): domain Eukaryota; kingdom Metazoa; phylum Chordata; class Amphibia; order Anura; family Rhinodermatidae; genus Rhinoderma; species Rhinoderma darwinii. The sequence goes on from NC_134689.1 coordinate 321,118,827, forward strand.
GACTATTTGTCCCCAAGGTTTAAATGAACAGATCTCCTTTGCCTGCTTCTTATAATATTTCCCTAGTACGTCTAAATACTCGTTCAAACTCATATGTAAAATCTATTATTTGCTGTATATCCCCAAGTTCTTATACGGTTTTTTATACGGTTTTTTGGAGTTATACATTATCACAAAGATTAATAATTACTTTGCAGAATCTCATGGACATCTGACAAAAATAATTTTTTGTCAATTTTTTTGTCATTTAGGCTACCAATGTCACTCCAAGATCTGTCCATAATTTTTTTGGGTTTTCATCGGTCTTCTTGTTTGTGTGTTTTTTTGTGTTTTTGTGTTTTTATGTTTCCTGTACATAACTATATGGTAAAACATGGATCATATAAGCACAACTAAATTTATCGAGCATTAGATCATATATACGAACTATCTATTGGTTTTTTGCCAAGGATATTAAATACAGGTATCTTGTGACAAGTGTTTTGACATGCGGTTTGATATGCGGTTTTTTCAGCGACATGTGGACATTTTTCCCAATCTGGGAACGTGCCCATCTCCTTATCAGCGATCTTTGGGTTTCTTCCCTATGTCTTTGTGTGGCGATTTTGTTGCGCTTCGTGTTTTTCTGTGTCTCTCGTTTGAGCTGCATTGGTTTGCAGGTTTTGAATTCATACGGCAGTGAATATGATCCGCCTGGAGATCTCCTAGGCAACGTGGGACGCTGTAGCGTTGAAATGAACAGCTGATTGGCTGCTGGATAGGAGGCTCGGCATTCCTCCTGCAACGTCATATTCTGACGTGGCCACTGCGGGTTGGTGCCTGGCCTCAGCTACGTCAGCTGAGTGGGTGGGCTTTGGCCTGTCAAATAGACCGGAACTTCGCCGGCGCGTGTGCGGCCAATGCATTAGAGTCGTACACGCGCCGTGAGGTTCATCTTAGCACACAACTGTGCTCAACGGCAGTAATAGATGAAACGATAAATAAACTGATTTGATAATCCCTGATGATGTGTCACCTGTATTAGTGGCACGGAAACGCGTTGGATTATCCCCTATTTCAGTGAGGTGTGTCAGTGCAATATACTATAAGAGGAGAGGTTTTGCTTGGTGGTTGGAATAACATCATCACACTAGTATTCCTCTCCTAATTACTGACCACCTTATCTGAAGCCTGTTCTATTGTAATGAGGGCTAGGATAGCTCATTTTTAAAGATTTATCAATTAAACAATATTTTAATCGTTCTACTTCAGGCAGTAAATTTGAATAATTAACGGAACGTAACAACCTTATCATTGTGCACATTATGCTTTTAAATATACTGCATTGCTGAGTTGATGTTATCTTCTCAATACCTGGTTAGCAGTTCTAAAGCCATAACATTTGTCACCTCAACCACTTTTATTACAGTCCATTAAAAACAACATAGTTGGAAAACAATGAATATTGAGGCATTTTCCTGACGAAAATGTAATATACATACATGTAATATTGAACAAAATAACTTGTCAAGTTGTAGAAATTGCTACCAAGATTATAGAAATTCCACTTTATGAGAAAAACATTGATGTATGACAAGAAGACCATTGCATTGTTCAATAATGCTTATAACAATTGTAATGTTAGCAATTACCTCAAGACTGCTGGAGTCTGCCCGGAGAGAGCGTGCACGTAAACTGCAACCCCAAATCCGCAGCCACTCTGATCGACGGCGTCTAAGGGTATGTTCACACGGGCTATTTTTAGCCATTTTTGGGCCGTAAACGCCCCGAAAAATTGCTAAAAATGCGGGGGCTGAATGCCTCCAAACTTCTGCCCATTGATTTCAATTGGAAAAACGCCTCATAAAAAGAACTGCATGTCACTTCATGAGCCGTTTTTCATTGACTCAATAGAAAAACAGCTCCAAAAACGGCCGTAAAAAACGCCTAAAAAAACACAAGTTGCTTAAAAAATGGATGAAAATCAGAGGCTGTTTTCCATTGAAAACAGCTCCGTATTTTCAGCTGTTTTTTGTTTGCCATGTGAACATAGCCTAAGGCTACTCTGAGGTGTTCGCCAGAGCCGACTGCAAGGTGGGATGGACTTTGCTGCTCAGAACCCAGGTTGTCTTAGCAGAGTGCAGTCAGGGACAAGAGGTGCAATGCAGGCAAACTAGAGCTGGAAACCAGACTGGCAGAGGGTAACAAAGTTCAATACAGAAGGCAAGCAGATATCAGGAATAGCAAAAGGTTTAAACCGTCCGGGAGCGGATAATCAAAATCCGTAAGCAGAGAATAAACAAGAGACAAACCGAGGTCAGTGTACACGAGGTCCAGAATCAGAAGTACAGGTGATGTCAGAAGCTTGATCAGAAAACAAAGATGGAAATTCATAAACAAAGGACGGATGGAAAAGACAGGCATAAATACAACCCCACGGCTTTTAGGCAGATGGACAGGGAATAAAGATAGGCCCAAGGCAAAGGAAGAACCGCCCACAAGCTAGAGAAGTCGTCATAGCGACCTTAAGGGAGCAGGTGTTTTCCTAACAACAAGGACCATTACTACCTCTAAGGCCTCATGCAAATGACCCAATTGCAAATCTTTGTGGCATGCATCGGTAATGTGGTGCCCATAGAATTACCTCTATATACCTTTGATTGTATATGGAGGCACACAAAGTTTTTTTTCTCATAGATTTCGGTTTAATTAACTGGTTCCCGACCACTGGCTGTGTTTTTACGGCCAGCGGTCAGGGTCCTTAAAACCCGAGCCATAGACTTTTTACGGCTCGGGTTTTAACTTGTTGCCCGAGCGATTGAGCAGCTGAATGTCGGGTCTCCGGCTGTCAGTGACTGCCGGGGACCATGAGGAGAGGATAGAAGCAGCTTTCCTTGCTGGTCACATGATCGCCGGGTGCCGTTACTGACAGACTGCTGCTGGGTCTAACTAGACCCAGCACAGCCCTATTAGTGACAATCGTCACTATGAGAGGGCTGATTTCCCCTGTAACTGGGGCTGCTGTGCAGCTCCAGTTACAGTGGAAAAGCATGGTGTAAAAGAAAGAAAAAAAAAATATAAAGTTCCCCAAAGTTCTTTTTTGACCTTTGAGGGACAGACCATAGTAATAAAAAAAATAGTAAAGTAAAGTGCAAAAAAATAAATAAATAATAAATATACATAAAATACCCACGCCAAAAAAAAACGTCCCCCCCCGCCAATCATTGTTGTAATGCTAGCGCTGACCCAATTACCCTAATATAGACGCGTAATATATGAAAATTTACGGTAGACAATGACGATAACAAATAAAACGTCTATTTTAGGGTAAAACTATGTTATTACCCAAAAAATTGCTGAAACGTAAAAAAAACTTATTTTTTACTATTATTTTCAAACTTTATGAATAAAAATTCTAAAATAGCAAAAAGGATGTGTATAAAAACGATAAAAAAAAGAAACCTACATGTGACGAAAAAACAATGTCAGAATTACTTGGATATTCAAAACTTTCACAGAGTTATTCTCTGATAAAGTCACACATACCAGATTTGACAAATCTGGCTTGGTCATTAAGGTACAAACATGCCCGGTCATTAAGGAGTTAACTAATGTGTGCTAAAAATGGTTAAACGGTGTCTGGTCCTGAAGGCGCAAAATAGCCCGGTCCTGAACCGGTTAAGGAAAAACTGCGGTATGTTCCATCGCTTGCTATATTATGGAGGTATTCTCTAGAAGCATTGCTCCCAGAAGAGACTATGGTGCCTCACGGAATTGCGAAACTGCATCTCACGGAGTGCTTACAGGTACATTATGATAAACAGAAACATTTTTTTTTTATATAATTGTTTATTTTGTGTTCGTTTTTTTAAAAGAAAAAAGAAGACACATAACATACAATGATCAATAAAAAAGAATAAAAGTTATGCTACAATAATACAGAGTATAAATCAAGATAACAATGGTGGGGAGGCTATGACAAGCATTACTCATATATATTGCATGCTCTGCAAGGATCTTTGTAGTCAATCGATAATTATGCAGAAACTTCTGGCGGTCAATATAATCTGAAGCACCATGAACTCCACATACTACCCAACTGTGTATGTAAACTCTGTCAGAAAAGTTCAGTGCACATATAAAACGTATATAACAAGACAAAAGACTGGCACAAAACGGTAAACAGAAACATTTTAGGGCTTGTCCACACGTAATGGAATTGCAGCAGAAAATTTCTGCAGTATTTCCGCTTAATCTAGCAGACAATCCACTGCCGAAAAACCGCACTATTTCCTGCGTTTCTTAGTGTAGAAAATAGTGCGGATTTTGCAGCGTTTTTTTCCAGTTTTTGAGATGGTGACATTTCCTCTGAAAAACGCAGCAATTCAGTCCACTTTCCGCAGCAGGAATTGACAAGCTGCGGAACCAAAAATACGCACTGCAGGTGAATTTCAGAACTGAAATTTTACGCAGCATGTGGATGACATTTGCTCATTCACACCCATTCACACCCACTTTGCTGCTACTGTATTCTGCTGCCTACATTACATCCGCAATTCCGGAAGGAAAATACGCTGCCATTCCATTACGTGTGTACAAGCCCTTAGAATACCCCCAAAAAAAATTATTGTGTTAAACCACAGCCATGTAATGCATTGCTGGCAACACTATAAGTCTATGAAACGCTAGTCTGAAACTGTGATCTAAAAAAAAAAAAAAAAAAAAAAAGAGTTGTCTCAGTATTATTACTCATCATAAGCATTCATTCTTAAGGTTTCTCATAAGAAAAAAATGAGTCTTGACTTCTACTATTAATGTGACCTTATTGTCTTATTATTTTTTCATATTGGTGTTATTGGTTTATGTCTGGGATTCTGTTGGGATTTCCTGTATTTTTTATGGAAAGAATAGGGCAGTATGCAGCATTTTTATTGCAGTCAAAAATACCAGAACTGCAATGGAAACTTGATGGACCCTAGCAAAGTCAATAGGATCCATTTAGGATTTGCCATATTCATTTGACAATAGATCTGCCATAACCGTCATAACTCAAAAATTGCGGCAAAAAATGCAGTAGTTAAACAAAATTGTGCTACACCTGCATTTTTTAACTGTGATTTTGCAATAATTGCAGCAAAAAACACCACGGAACCAGCCCGTGAGAATACACCCTTACTGGATTTTTAAATCTATTATTGTGTGTCTATAAAACTGGGGTATAAATACTCTTTCAGTGTCTTTGATAAATAATGCATGTAGGGTGTGCCCCGAACCCACTTCTGTATATATGTTAAGCACTTAATGTTATGTTACGTAATGAAACTGTATTTGTATTAGGAGAACAGGTTCTTTTCCGTAGAGCACTATATATTTTGTATGGACGGGACTCCGTGAATGCACATTAGCGTCAGAGGTCAGTTGTGGTGTGCGGCCCCTTTAAACAAAATGGGAGGAGCCTAGTCTTTAACCCCTTAATGACCAGCCTATTTTAGACCTTAATGACCAAGTCATTTTTTATATGGTCTCATTTACGAGCTATAACTTTTTTATTTTTGCGTCGACATAGATGTATAAGGTCTTGTTTTTTGCGGGACAAGTTGTCATTTTTAATAGCACCATTTTGGGGTACATAGAATTTATTGATTAACTTTTTTGTGGGGGGGGGGGGGACAGAAAAAAAATTACATTTTGCCCCAATTTTTTGGGTCCTAAATTTACGCAGTTTACCGTGTGGTATAAATAACACAATAACTTTATTCAGTGGGTTGTTTCGATTGCAACGATAACAGATTTATATAGATTTTGTATGTTTTACTATTTTTACACAGTGAAAACATTTTTTTTTCAAAATTATTTGTTTTTGTGTCTCCATATTTGAGGAGCCGTAACGTTTTTATTTTTCACCGATGCAGTTGTATGAGGGCTTTTTTTTTTTTTATGGGACGACTTGTAGGTTTTATCGGTACCATTTTGGAGTAGATGTGACTTTGATCACTTTTTATCAAATTTTTTTTAAGGCTGGATTCAAAGAAAACAGCAATTTTTGCATGTTTTTTTATTTTATTTTTTACGACGTTCACCGTGCTTGTTAAATAATGTAATAACTTTATAGTTGGGGTCGTTACGGACGCGGCGATACCAAATATGTGTAACTTTTTTACTTTATTTTGTTTTTTAATAGTAAAGCAGTTTGTAAGGAGAAAAAGTGGGTTTTTCATTTTTTTTTTCACTTTTTATTAAACTTTTTTAAACTTTTTTATTAGTCCCACTAGGGGACTTCACTATGCGATTATCCGATCACATTTCTGTATTGCAGTGTATTACTGCCTGTCCGTGTAAAACGGACAGGCATCTGGTAGGTCATGCCAGAGGCATGACCTAGCAGGCATTTACTAAAGGCAGACCTGGGGGCCTTTATTAGTCCTTCGGCTGCCATCGGAGACACAGACACTCGGTGATCTTATTGCCAGGTGTCGGTGGGATGAGAGGGAGCTCCCTCCCTCTATCCAAAACAAATCAGATGCGGCGCTCGCTATTGAGCGCCACAACTGAGGGGTTAAACGGGCGAGATCAATACTGATATCGATCTCACCCGTTCGAACAAGGATGCCCGCAGCCCTCAGCTACCTTTGGTAGCTGAGAGCAGCGAGATTTAACGGCTCCCTGCTCTGTTTATTTATTCCAATGCAGCGCCGTAAAAAGGCCTATGCATCGGAATAAAGCTTGTTAGTGTCCGCTGTAAAAACACTATGGGGCGGTCATTAACGGGTTAAAAAAAGAAAAAAGTTTTTCTTTTTTTTATAGTAACAGTTAGTGAGTAATGAAGGAGAGAGACAGAAAGAGTGATGCATGTTGGATAAGCAGGAGAGGGAGAAAGAAGTCCGTACAGAGTGGGTGGATTTGCCAGGCAGGGCGTGAGCCGCTATTGGATAGCTGGGCAGGGTGAGAGCTGCAAGATTGTATAGCCGTGCAGGTCAAAAGCTGCCAGGTTGGATAGCCGGGCAGGGCGAGAGTTGCCAGATTGGATAGCCAGGCAGGGCGAGAGCTGCCAGTTGAGATTGCCAGGTAGGGCGCAAGCTACCAAGTGAATGATCCACCAAAAGGACTTTGTATTCCTAGGCTGAATAGCGTATCGCTAGCTCAGCACTTCATATGAGGAAAAAGATCCCCTGCACCACATGTTTAACTTGAGACTGAACCATTAGCCAACACGGTGTCCCGTTCTCACCAGTTATATCAGAGAACCGATAAGTATAGAGCCTATTTATTAGTGGAACCGTCAAGCTTATGTACCAAATATTGTAACCGTGAAGATTGTGCCTCTGTTGGTGTAAAGTTCTGTTCAGCATCTCATACCTGTGTCATCTGAAGTTCTTGCTGTGCAATTTCCTCTGTGGAGCAGTGATAATCCTAAACCCCCTCCCACATGTGGCATTCACTTATATCTCTAAGCATGAAGAGACTGATAACCATATAGGGGTTTCTATCAATAGTCACTCTGTAAAGAATGAGGGGAGCATACGTGGAAAGACATGTTTCTGCAATCAGACACGTTTCTGTTGGTTCTTAAAGGGAATGTGTCGCTAGAATTTTTTTTTTTTAGTTAAACAATTATTATTTAAGTGATTACACATTGTTTTAATTTTTTTTATTTTTTCACAAGTCAGGAAATATTATAAATTAGATTCTAATTTTATAACATTTCCATGTGCTGGTCACTAGAGGGAGCAGTTCCCAAAATTACAGCATGGTCAATGTGGTAAAGCAACCTCATTGCTTTATGCTGCAAATTTGGGGTAGACACACTCGCTCTAGTGTCCTCACACAATCCCCCCTCCCTTATTCTGGCTAGTGCCAGGAGAAGGAGGGGGTTGAATCTTCAAAGCTCCTACACTGTGTGCCGCCATTTTCTGAGCGACTGCACAGTGTAGGAGGATTAGATACAGTGCTAAGCAGACAGTAAAACACGAACACACACGAACATAATACACACATCACATACACAAACATAAATTACCTGCTCCTGCCGCTGCTGCCACCTCCACTCCTATTTCTTGCGCCTTCGCTTCCTTGAACATATGTCCGGTCCACATGAAAATGTGCCGGATTTCGCTCTGCTAACGAGCTTCGTTTTGGTCTGTGTGGGAGCGGCGCATGCGCCGTTCTCATACAGACGGCGTACGCTGCAGTGAATGGAACGGCTCCCGTTCGCATTCTCTATGAGTATGTATGTGCCGTATTCCATCTCTGTATGTGTCGTTAATCGACACATTCAGAGATGAAAAAAAAAAATGGCAGCCCCCATAGAGAAGAAAAAATAAAAAAAAAAGTAAAAAGTAGAACACACAACACAAATAAATAAATGTTAATTTTTTTTATCATACTAAAAGCAATATGATAAAAAGAAATATTTCATGACACCTTCCCTTTAAACAGAATGTAAAATGTTAGATCAGTTATTTTTAAGAATTATTGAAATTCATTTATTCGTTTCTATAGTGTGGAAAAGGGAGCACAATTATAGGGGACATACAATAACTATAATGTTAATAATAATCAAACTTTTCTTAGGGCACATTCAGAATGTTTTGTACTTAAAGTGAATCTCCACCTTTTAGCATTTTTAGGTCCTACATACTGAGCTGATTCATTTTGTAATATATTTTTATATCAGTTGGAGCTACATTTTTTATATAGACCTCACAATTACTTACATAGAGATAGTTACATTATAAAATTACAGCTGTTAGCAGCCAACACTTGAAGGGAGCATGTGAGCTTACCGCATACTGGCCCACATTTACTAGTTCTGTCTAATAGTTAGACAATGTAAGCTCAGACCAGGTAGTCACAAAATGAACCAAATTTATCACAGTGGTGCATGATAATTGTGGCACATCTTGCATGACCTGTTAGACCCTTTTCTCTTCCTTATATAAGGTATACATCTGGTTGTACATAGAGAGAAGTCTAGACAATCTGATACTAATTCTAAACCACAAAACCAGTCTAGTCAATAAATCAGCAATGTACACAATACTGGACACTGTTTAGGGTGCTCGGCAACAGGGATGGTATGAGGGATACTGGGAGGATAGGGAGGAGTGTGAGTGTGAGTTGGTGGTTGGTGAATATATAGCCACACAGAACAGCAGCGATACAGACGCAGTTCGGCAAACAGTCGCGCCTTCACACTGTTCGCCGTAGTTGTCAAATTGCTTGTTAATGGCCGTGTGTTGTTGTGGGTAAAAGGCTGTTTACCTGCAAAATTGTACAGCCATAAATGCAGTATTCATTAATTGGCACATGATTTTGAAGGTAAACAGCCGTTTTACCCGCTACAAGGCGCTGTTGTTGACAAGCAATTTGACAGCCGCGATGAATAGGGTACCATCCTGATCATGGCAATGTCCCTATAGTGGTGCAGTACATGTTCTCTACTTATTTTTCATAGTCTTCAAAGCAGAGACTTAACTTGAAGCTCCTGGTCACCAATGCAAAATCTGTAACAGAGCCACCAACTATCACGCATCATTTATAATACTGGTCTCCTCATATGAGGCAAAAGGGATCTTTTGGGCCCCATAAGGCTCCATTGCCCAGGTGCGACCACACCCTCTACACCCCCTATAGTTATGCCCCAGCTTCAAAGTGTTTCATGCGTATCTAATGCTGGTAAAATGATGTTATACTCTATCCCGATGAACTTAACACACAGAGTCTTTGAATGCTTTGCAAGTTCCCTACTATGGCAATCCCGCTGATCTTTAACCTGAAAAATATCAAGGAAGTTCTACGAGTACAGATGATTATTTGGGGGTTCATTAGGCCTAAAGCACACGACTGTGATTTTTTTATCCCTGTGCTCAGGGCCGCCATCAGGAATTTCAGGGCCCCCTACAGCTAAATTTTCTGGGCCCCCCTACCGTGGCACCGCCTGTTAACGGTACTCCGTCCAGCACTATATCATGGTACCCAGGGCCGCCATCAGGGGGGGTATTAGGGGTACTGATATGAGAGGCCCGGCCAAACCTAATTGAAAGGGGGGCCCGGCAAACTGCCGCGACTTGCCTTTGGTAGAAAAAAAACAGGCCCCTGCAATGGGGCCCGTTTTTTTCACCAAAAGAATGTTGTGAGCTGCGGGCCCCCCTTTCAATTAGGTTTGGCCGGGCCTCTCACATCAGTACCCCTAATACCCCCCCTGATGGCGGCCCTGGGTACCATGATATAGTGCTGGACGGAGTACCGTTAACAGGCGGTGCCACGGTAGGGGGGCCCAGAAAATTTAGCTGTAGGGGGCCCTGAAATTCCTGATGGCGGCCCTGAGCACAGGGATAAAAAAATCACAGTCGTGTGCTTTAGGCCTAATAAACCCCCAAATATGGGTAGCATGGGGGTCGTCATGGGGGCCGTCAAACACCGCCGCCCGTGCGACCGATCGCGCGCACCCGCAAACTCCCGCGCATGCACACCCGCGACCGCCTGGAACCGCGCACCTAATTCTGAGGCAGATTTTGACCTGCCCACACTATCTTGCCGCGTTTTTTGCCCGCGGCGATTGAGGACAGCAGACAAAAAACGCAGGGAAAAATGCATTTTCTGCCTCCCATTGATTTCGATGGGAGGTCAGAGGCAGAACCGCGGCAAGAAAGGACGTGCTGTTTTTTCTTTTTTCCGCGACTGGCTCCCATTGATTTCAGATTAAATCAATGGGAGGCGGTTTTGGAAGTTTTTTGGTACTGATTCTGACGCAGTGTCCGAGTCAATATCAAGGCCCAAAAACTCTGTGAACTGGGCCTTATTGTTAGGGCTTATTCAGACGAACGTGTAATACATCCGTGCAACGTGCGTGATTTTCACGCGCCTCGCACGAACTTATGTTACTCTATGGGGCCGTGCAGAGTGTCAGTGATTTTCACGCAGTGTGTCCGCTGCGTAAAACTCAAGACATGTCCTATATTTGTGCATTGTTCGAGCATCACGCACCCATTGTAGTCAATGGGTGCGTGAAAATCACGCCCAGCACTTCCGCAGCAGTATAAACTATGAATGAAAACAAACATAGTGTCATAATGATGGCGGCTGCGCGAAAATCACGCAGCCACGCATCATACGCTGCTGACACACGGAGCTGTTATGGACCTTTTGCATGCGCAAAACGCCACGTTTTTGCGCGCGCAAAAAAGCACACGCTCGTGTAAATCCGGCCTTAGGGTAGGAACACACTAGGCATGAACACTGCGGATTTTATGCAACACATTTTATTGTGGAAAATCCGCAGCGTATAAGGCTGGGTTCACACGACCTATTTTCAAACGTAAACTAGGCTTACGTCTGAAAATAGGGCTACAATACGTCGGCAAACATCTGCCCATTCATTTGAATGGGTTTGCCAACGTATTGTGCAGACGACCTGTAATTTACGCGTCGTCGTTTGACTGCTGTAAATTGACTGCCTCGGCAAAGAAGTGCAGGACACTTCTTTGCCACGTAATTTGAGCTGTTCTTCATTGAACTCAATGAAGCACAGCTCAAGATTTACGAGCGTCTCAGACGGCTCGCAAAATGCGAGGAGGAGCATTTACGTGTGAAACGAGGCAGCTGTTAACAGTCTGTCTTTTTACACGTAAATGCCTCTCATCGTGTGAACATACCCTTACAGTCGCAGCAGAGTGGATGAGATTTGAACAAATCTCATTCACACGCTGCAAAAAAAATTGACCTGCAGTGTGGCTTTTTAAGCCGCAGTATGTCAATTTATTCTGTGGAATCGCTGCTCCTCTGTTGCGGAAATGCTGCGGTTCTGCCGCAAAAATCACACATGAGATTAAAAAAAAGGCACTTTTTTAAATTTATAAAAAAGTTTAGACTTGCCCCGGCCGTAGTCCTGGTGACGCGATCCTCTATTCTTAGCGCAGCTCGGCCTCCTGTCATGACGTTTCATCCCATGTGACCGCTGCAGCAGTCACATGGTCTACAGCGTCATCCCAGGAGGCGGGGCTACGTTCAGAAGAGAGAGATGCGTCACCAAAACTACGGCCAGGGCAAGTCTAAACTTCTTTTTCCCTGCAGGATTCCCGCAGCGGACATGCCTCACGAAACCTGCGCCACTATTTGGTGCGGTTTTGCTGGCAGAATTCCCTGCGGCTACCAGGGCGGATAAGCTGTGTAGTTTTACTCAGCATATCCGCCTAGTGTGTCCCTTATGATGTCGCTCCTGGAGCTGCTGCCGCTCTCTAAATAGGCAGTTGGTCCAGTAGAATTTGGAATTATTTTTTTTTGTGAACCAGCTTAAAAAAATACAAAACTTTTGTGTCAGGGCCTGTTCACATCACCGTTCGCTTCCGTTCCGGGGTTCCGTCTGAGGTTTCCGTCGGGTGAACCCCGCAACGGAAAGTGAAAGTGACAGCACAGCTTCCGTTTCCGTCACCATTAGCGCAGTCGACTGCGCTATTGATTCCTTCCGAAAACCAGCCGCAATGGTGACGAACGGAAACCATTAGTGATGTTTCCGTCACCATTGAGATCAATGGTGACTGATACGGAAGCTGTGCTGTCACTTTCACTTTCCGTTGCGGGGTTCACCCGACGGAAACCTCAGACGGAACCCCGGAACGGAAGCGAACGGAAGCCTTGATATTGACTCGGACACTGCGTCAGAATCAGCACCAAAAAACTTCCAAAACCGCCTCCCATTGATTTAATCTGAAATCAATGGGAGCCAGTCGCGGAAAAAAGAAAAAGCAGCATGTCCTTTCTTGCCGCGGTTCCGCCTCTGACCTCCCATCGAAATAAATGGGAGGCAGAAAATGCATTTTTCGCTGCGTTTTTTGTCTGCTGTCCTCAATCGCCGCGGGCAAAAAACGCAGCAAAAAAACGCGGCAAGATAGTTTGGGCAGGTCAAAATCTGCCTCAAAATTCTTTAAGGAATTTTGAGGCAGATTTTTTTTCTGCCTGCAAAATACTCTGTGTGAACAGGGCGATACTTAAACAGCACTTTGAGACATTTTACTCACTGTGTCAGAAGAGCTGCTCCCACTCCAGTCCTCTTCAGGCGATGTCTTCGGTCCAGACATCCAGTCCTTCACCTCCAGCCAGGCTCCAGGTAAGTTCTGTCCATGTGTGTCCGCGGCTGCGCGCGCGCGTGCAGTCGCATCTGGGAGCGCCCGGGCTGTCGCATCTGGGAGCGCCCGGGCTGTCGCATCTGGGAGCGCCCGGGCTGTCGCATCTGGGAGCGCCCGGGCTGTCGCGGGTGCGCGCTTCCGGGCTTTCACGGGTGCGCGCGCGGCGGTCTCGAGTGCGGGCGTTCGTGGGTGCGCGCTCGCGAGTGCGCACACGTTGGAGTTTCCTTGTGTGCGCGATCGGTCGCGCGCGCGGGCGGTTCGACGGCCCCCATGACGAGAGGGGGGGCCCGCAGCTCACGACATTCTGTGGTGAAAAAAACGGGCCCCATTGCAGGGCCCCCCTTTCAATTAGGTTTGGCCGGGCCCCTCACGCCAGTACCCCTAATACCCCCCTGATGGCGGCCCGGCCTGTGCTAGCCGCAAGTTTTCAGATAGCACACGGAACCCGTTCATTTATATGGCCCCATGCACATGACCGTGAAGTTCACGGATCTGTACGTGGGCCGCAAAAACGTTTTACTATCTGTATTTGCGGCACAGACGCGCCCATAGAAGTGTATGAGACAGTGAAAATTGCGGACGGCTTACGGGTTGCCGTCTTTGTGTTGTCCGTTGCCAAGCAACACCAGGAAATTCAAGTGATTCAGTGATCATGTGACGTCAATTCCAGACTCCCTTTTTTTTAGATCCGTGAATACTGATGTTACACCGATGCACTACGGAAGGTTTTTTGTGGACAAATAGAAAATACAGGCAAAGGATCCGTGGTTTTGCGGACTGCAAAATCACTACGGTCGTCTGCATTGGGCTTTAGAATCACTTTCAACTTATGGTAGACGTATGATAACTACCTTTGGATATTTTTTGGAATGTAGTTGGTTAACTCTAAAAATAAACTACAGCCCACGTTGCAATTAGAGCAACCAGAGGAAAAAAATTTCTCTTTTTTTATGATTATTATTTCTCCCAAATGATATCACTGGAATTTGGGTTTTTCCTTGAACTGTGTTATTTGCAATGTTACATTAACGATGGGAAAATGTAGACTTTTTATATATAAAAACAAATTAAATGTTCCAGTAGATAAGAAAGGGAAGGCTTTTCAGAAGGGCTTTGAGATTGGCAAGTTTTCATTCACTGTGTTTTATATCTTTATAAATCCCAGTTGCAGGTGGTCAAGAACCGTATTTTTTTTGGGATGCTCCTATTTTATTCACATTTATATCATAATATATTTGCAGCATCAGTGTAGAGTGGAGAAACCTCACACACAGGCATACACACACAACGGAAAATTTCTGCAGCAATTCCGTTGAAAGTCAAAGGCTTTCCGCCATGGTAAAAATGCACCATTTCCTGCGGATTTTGCGGCAGAGATTGGTGCGTAAATTGCGGTGTTTTTCACAATGTTAGGAGATGGTGACATCTCCTATGAAAAACGCAGCAATTCTGTACACTTTCCGTAGCAGGAATTGACATGCTGCGGTCTGAAAAATATGCACTGCAGGTCAATTTCGGCTTGTAAATTTTACACAGCATGTGGATGAGATTTGTTAAATCTCATCCACTACGCTGCTACTGTAATCTGCTGCGTTTTTTTTCCGGCCGAAATTCTGTCCGGAAAAAACGCGGCAATTCTGTTACGTGTGGACAAGTCCTAAGTGCCAGTGTGGGCACAGGAGAGAGAAGATCACACATGGGCTGTAAGAGGCCACAGCATTTTATACACACAGAACTCACATCCAGCATGTATTAGGCTATGTTCACACGGAGTATTTTGGGGGAGGAATATCTGCCTCAAAGCTCCAAACGGAATTTTGAGGCAGATATTCCTCCCCCAAAATACTCCGTGTGAATAGCAATGATCGCGCCGTTTTTCGCCCGCGGCCATTGAGCGCCGCGGGCAGAAAACACGCTTTCTCCTGCCTCCCATTGAAGTCAATGGGAGGTCGGAGGCGGAAGCGCCCGAAGATAGGGCATGTCGCTTCTTTTTCCCGCGAGGCAGTTTTACTGCTCGCGGGAAAAAGACGCCGACGCCTCCCATTGAAATCAATGGGAGGCGTTCTCGGGGAGTTTCTGCCGAGTTTTGCGACGCGGTTTCCGCGTCAATAAACTCGGCAAAAGACCCCGTGTGAACATAGCCTTACTGGGAGGGACACCCCCACATGAGAAAAGTCTGAAACTAGGAGCAGGTTGTAAACTGAATATCAGGGGGTCTAAAAAGGAGTAAATGGAGATTGCAGCCTGAAACTTAGTGAAACTTTTTTAACTTGAGGTAACCACTAACAAATGTAAAATTATTACTATTTCAAAGGCTTTTAATGCACACAACAATAGCACCATATAGCCGAGAATTTTCTGTAGACTTGAGGACAAAAATGATTTCATTACATAAAAGAGGAGAAGGGTACATGAAGATTATAAAATAACTCTTAGGGTATGTGCACACACACTAATTACGTCCGTAATTGACGGACGTATTTCGGCCGCAAGTACCGGACCGACCACAGTGCAGGGAGTCGGGCTCCTAGCATCATACTTATGTACGATGCTAGGAGTCCCTGCTACTCCGTGGAACTGCTGTCCTGTACTGAAAACTTGATTACAGTACGGGACAGTTGTCCTGCAGAGAGGCAGGGACTCCTAGCATCGTACATAACTATGATGCTAGGAGCCCGGCTCCCTGCACTGTGTTCGGTCCGGGACTTGCGGCCGAAATACGTCTGTCAATTACGGACGTAATTAGTGTGTGTGCACATACCCTTACAAACCACTTGCCAACATTTGACATATACTTATGTCATAGCCAGCAAGGGGAAGTATGGAGGGAGCTAATTCACTGAGCCCGCACCATACTAAGCGGGTTTCTGACATTTCACTGTAATAAGCGGGATCCCACTAGTTTTATCCCTTAGATGCCGCAGTCAATAGCAACTGCGGCAACTATGCCGTTAGAAAAATGGACAGCCCCCTCTGACGTCCCATGGACCCCACCCCCCACGGAGCGACGGCAGTGTACCGATGGTTGTTATGGCTGGTCTGCCATCTTTTTACTCCTATTAAACCCTACAAGAGGCAGGGCTTAATAGGAGCCTGTAAAAATCACAATATACTGTATTACATCAGTATTGCAGTATATCGTGTAAGCGATCCAAGCAAAAAAAATGTAATAAAGTTTTTTTTTTATGTACAAAAAAAAATATTAAAAGTTCAAAAACACCACTTTTCAATTTTCCCCCTAAAGCATTGTAAAAAAAAAAACAATTGATATCGCTGCGTCTGTAAAAGTCCAAACTTTTACAATTTAACATTATTTAACTCGGACGGTAAACTTGTTTTTTGGTTAACTCATCTCCCATAAAAAATAGGCTGAAAAGTGATCAAAAAGTCTCATGTACCCAAGAATTGTATCAATAAAAACTACAGCTTGCCTCGCTAAAAATAAGCCATCACACCGCTCAATCGATGGAAAAATAAAAAACGTATGACTCTTACAATATGGCGATACAAGACAATTCTTTTTTTGAATTTTTACTTGTAAAAGTATTCAAAAAAAAAAAATATATCATTTTGCAATCGTCATAATCATATTGACCCACAGAATAAAGTTAACATGTAATTTTTATTGCCCGGTGAATGCCGTAAAAACTAAACCCAAAAAATAATGGAGGCGTTTTTTCCGGTTTCAAAATACATTATATGGTACAATAAATGGTGCCATGAAAAACTACAACTCGTCCCGCAAAAAAAATCAATCCCTCATCTGGCTTTATAGATGGAAAAATTAAAATGTTATGGCTTTTGGAAGGTAGGGAGAAAAAAGCAAAAATTTTAATCCAAAAACTGGCTGCTGCTGGAAGGGGTTAAAGAAGCACTCCAGCTAAATCTTTTTTCAGCAAAAACAAACATTTCCGAGCAAGTGCATCAGAGGTGGCAAAAGCTGTGGAAAGCCAAACTGGAGTGATTATTTCATTGCATACAGTAAGACACATCCTCCATAGAAGTAGAATCATGGTCATCATCCACGTAGGAAGTCATTGCTAAAGCCAAAGCACAAGAAAGTCCATTTAACTTTTGCCAAGGCTCATATTGTTAAAGACTTTTTTTTTAAACTCTTTATTTGACAAAAAAAGACATGATAAATCAGTAAATATTCCCACAAGTCGGGAGCATTTATAGCTTCGCAGAGCTATGATAGTATTGTCAGTAGGAAACATTGCGAGATAGGTTGATACGGAAACATTGGTAGCTTGAATACAAAGATAAATTTGTTTTTTGTTGTTTATAGTTTAACAGTATATTCAGACACATGTACAAGAATGGTGTTTGTGAAAAACACGCAATCTCTTCCTAGATTATTGTGTATTAAAACTCAGTAAAGGGTTATCTCTAGGTGGTGTTCGAATATCATGTTCTAGTTGTATGAAGTTATTAAGGAAGAATTAAACTTAAAACGAAAACAATCTAAACCTGGTGCAGCTGTCTTTGTTGAGGTTTTTGGTTCTTTCATGTATAGGTGATGCACTGTAATGATGGGGGTAGGGAAACGGACAAGTGAGCCCTAATCTACCCACCACTCTGTCCCTGCCTACTTGCAACGACCCGCCCTAGGCGACGGGGTACAACTGGGCAGCGGTCCCTATGCTCCGTAAGTGCACGAGAAAAACAGACAAGGGAACAAAAGCAAAGGGAAAGGGGCAGTTGCCCACGGCAACACCGTGAGCAACAAGAGTGGTGAACGAGCCGAGTCAAACCAGGAATGCACGAGGTACCAAACGCAGAGCAGGAGAGTAGTCAGTAAGCCAGGGTCAGCATGGAGCAGGATCAAATAATTAGAAGCTGTAGCTGGGCCAGGAAACCACACGAGAAGAATCACAAGCAAAGGAGGAACAGGAAAGGCAGGTATAAATAGACAGAGGGTGGGAGCTAGCTCCGTCTGGCCAGGCTGCAATAGGTTCTCCCACTCCTAAGCCTGCCATCCTGAGTGGTGGAAGATGGAGTCAGTCTCAGAGATATAGACTCAGGTGCAGACTGATTACCTATGGGCGTATACACAGAAGTTGTGCCTGGCAGATCCTTTACAGTACCCCCCCTTTTATGAGGGGCCACCGGACCCTTTCTAAGTGGACCTGGTTTATTGGGGAAACTAAGGTGGAACTTCCTGACCAATACCCCAGCGTGAACATCCCGGGCGGGTACCCAAGTCCTCTCCTCAGGCCCGTATCCTCTCCAATGGACCAGGTACTGGAGGGAGCCTTGGACCATCTTGCTGTCCACAATCTTGGCCACCTCGAATTCCACCCCCTCAGGGGTGAGAACGGGAACAGGAGGTTTCCTCGAGGGAGCCAAGGACGGGGAGCAGCGTTTTAGGAGGGAGGCATGAAACACGTCATGTATTCGAAAAGATGGGGGCAACTCCAGTCGGAAGGAGACAGGATTGAGGACTTCAATGACCTTATACGGCCCAATAAACCGGGGAGCAAACTTCTTGGACGGTACCTTAAGGCGCAAGTTCCTAGACGATAACCACACCAGATCCCCGACCA
The DNA here is from genome assembly GCF_050947455.1 of Rhinoderma darwinii. NCBI lineage: Eukaryota > Metazoa > Chordata > Amphibia > Anura > Rhinodermatidae > Rhinoderma > Rhinoderma darwinii. The sequence continues at coordinate 321,137,476 of NC_134689.1, forward strand.
TAAACAAGGGGTTAGCAGAACGTCTTCTATCAGCCTGAGTTTTTTGTACGCTCTGGGACGCCTCTAGGTTCTTCTGAACCTGGGGCCAGACTGTGCACAGTTCCCGATGAACGACCTCTACCTCGGGATTGTTGGAACTACCAGGTGAAACGGAGGAGAACCCGTGGATTTAACCCAAAATTACAGAAAAAGGGGGAGACCCCTGACGAGTTACTGACCCGGTTATTAAGGGAAAATTCGGCGAGGGGAATGAATGAGACCCAATCATATTGACAGTCAGAGATAAAACACCTTAAATATTGTTCTAGAGATTGATTAGTCCTCTCAGTTTGGCCATTAGTTTCAGGATGGAAGGCAGAGGAGAAGGACAAATCAATCTCCAACTTTTACAGAAGGCTCTCCAAAACAATGAAACAAATTGTACCCCTCTGTCCGAAACAATATTGACAGGGACCCCATGGAGACGCAGGATGTGTTTGACAAACAAGGTAGCTAACGTCTTGGCGTTGGGTAGTTTCTTGAGGGGCACAAAGTGGCACATCTTACTGAAGCGGTCTACTACCACCCACACCACCGACTTGCCTTGAGATGGAGGCAAATCGGTGATAAAATCCATGGAGATATGGGTCCAAGGTCTCTGGGGAATGGGCAAAGAACGTAGTAAGCCCGCTGGTCGGGACCTGGGAGTCTTGGACCTAGCACAAACCTCACAAGCGGCGACGTAGGCCTTAACGTCTTTAGGCAACCCAGGCCACCAATAGTTTCTGACAATGAGGTGTTTGGTACCCAGGATGCCTGGATGACCAGATAGTGCGGAGTCATGATTTTCCCTAAGTACTCTTAGCCGGTATTGCAGGGGACCAAACAGCTTGTCCTCAGGAAGGTTCCCGGGAGCTGAACCTTGACCAGCCGCAATTTCAGAGACTAAATCAGAATCAATAGAAGAAATGATTATACCAGGAGGCAAAATACATGCAGGATCTTCCTCCGAAGGAGGACTGGCCATGAAGCTACGCGACAGTGCATCGGCCTTAATATTTTTAGACCCAGCCCTATAGGTAACCAAAAAGTTGAATCTGGTAAAAAATAGCGCCCATCGAGCTTGTCTCGGGGTTAGCCTCCGGGCAGATTCTAGAAAAAACAGATTCTTGTGGTCGGTAAGGACCGTTACCTGGTGCCTAGCCCCTTCCAGGAAGTGGCGCCACTCTTCAAATGCCCATTTAATGGCTAAGAGTTCGCGGTTGCCAATATCATAGTTACTCTCAGTGGGCGAAAACTTCCTGGAGTAGGCACAGGGACGGAGATGGGTGAGGGACCTGGTACCCTGGGACAAGACAGCCCCCACTCCCACCTCGGATGCGTCAACTTCCACGATAAATGGCTCCATTTGGTTGGGCTGAACCAGCACCGGGGCCGAGATAAAGCACTTCTTAAGGACCTCAAAAGCCTGGACAGCCTCAGGAGGCCAGTGGAGGAGATCAGCACCTTTGCGAGTGAGGTCCGTAAGAGGCTTAGCGATGACCGAGAAGTTAGCAATAAATCTCCTGTAATAATTAGCGAACCCCAAAAAACACTGTAACGCCTTCAGGGAGGCAGGTTGGACCCATTCCGCCACAGCCTGGACCTTGGCGGGGTCCATGCGGAATTCATTAGGAATGAGGATTTGACCCAAAAATGGTATCTCCTGTACCCCAAACACACATTTTTCGGTTTTCGCAAACAGTTTGTTTTCCCGAAGGACCTGGAGCAACTTACTGACATGCTCAATGTGTGAGGACCAGTCCTTGGAAAACACCAGTATGTCATCAAGGTACACTACAAGAAATATTCCCAGGTAATCTCTCAAAATCTCATTTATGAAATTCTGGAAGACCGCAGGAGCATTACACAACCCAAAGGGCATGACGAGGTATTCGAAATGACCTTCGGGCGTGTTAAACGCAGTCTTCCACTCATCCCCCTCTTTGATGCGGATAAGGTTATACGCCCCCCCGTAGATCAAACTTAGGGAACCATTGGGCCCCCTGAACCTGATTAAAGAGATCAGAAATCAAAGGAAGGGGATACTGGTTCCTTACAGTGACCTTATTCAAGTTACGGTAGTCAATGCATGGCCTAAGACCACCATCCTTCTTCCCTACGAAGAAGAAGCCAGCACCTACCGGAGAAGTAGAGGGGCGAATGTAACCCTTGGCCAGGCATTCCTGGATATACTCTCTCATGGCTTCACGTTCGGGACAAGAAAGATTAAATATCCTACCCTTAGGAAGCTTAGCTCCTGGTACCAATTCGATAGTGCAATCGTATTCTCTATGAGGAGGTAACACTTCGGAGGCCTCCTTAGAGAAAACATCAGCGAAGTCCTGAACAAACTCAGGTAGCGTGTTCACCTCCTCAGGGGGAGAAATAGAATTAACAGAAAAACATGACGTCAGGCATTCATTACCCCATTTGGTAAGCTCCCCAGTATTCCAGTCAAACGTGGGATTATGCAACTGCAACCAGGGAAGGCCTAAAACCATATCGGATGATAATCCCTGCATCTACAGTACGGAGCACTGCTCCAAATGCATGGAGCCAACAAGGAGTTTGAAAACAGGGGTATGCTGTGTAAAATAACCATTAGCAAGAGGAGTGGAGTCGATACCCACTACCGGGACAGGTTTACGCAAATCAATCAAAGGCATAGCTAGAGACATAACAAAATCTACAGACATGATGTTAGCAGAAGACCCTGAATCCACGAAGGCACTGCCGGTAGCAGACCTACCACCAAAACAGACCTGAAAGGGAAGCAAGATTTTATTACGTTTCATATTTACGGGAAATACCTGTGCGCCCAAGTGACCTCCCCGATGATCACTTAGGCGCGGAAGTTTTCCGGCTGCTTATTCTTATGCCTAGGACAGGTGTTCACTTGATGCTTGTCATCCCCACAATAGAAGCAGAGACCATTCTTCCTGCGGAACTCTCTACGTTGTCGGGGGGACACGGAGGCCCCGAGTTGCATAGGTACCTCCGAGTCTTCTGTGGAAGAGCGAAGCAACGGGACCTCGGGAGGCATCATGGGGGAGTCAGAGGGGAAAACATAAAAACGTTCAAGCTGTCGTTCCCTGAGACGTCAGTCAAGTCGTACCGCTAAAGCCATAACCTGGTCTAGGGAGTCAGAAGAGGGATAGCTAACTAGCAGGTCTTTCAGGGCGTTCGACAGACCCAACCTAAACTGGCACCTTAAGGCAGGGTCATTCCACCGAGAAGCTACGCACCACTTCCTAAAGTCAGAGCAATACTCCACAACAGGTCTCTTACCCTGACGTAAGGTCACCAGCTGACTCTCGGCAAAGGCAGTCCTGTCAGTCTCGTCATAAATGAGTCCGAGAGTAGAAAAGAAACGATCAACGGAGGAAAGTTCAGGGGCGTCAGGAGCCAAGGAGAAGGCCCACTCTTGGGGCCCTTCCTGGAGCCGGGACATAATTATACCCACCCGCTGGCTCTCAGAACCTGAGGAATGAGGCTTTAAGCGAAATTAGAGCCTACAACTCTCCCGAAAGGAGAGAAAAGTCCTCCGGTCCCCTGAGAACCGGTCAGGCAACTTGAGGTGGGGTTCAAGAGGTGAGGTGAGGGGCACTACCATGGTAGTGTCAGGCTGGTTGACCCTCTGAGCCAGGGCCTGGACCTGTAGGGAGAGACCCTGCATTTGCTGGGCCAGGGTCTCAAGGGGGTCCATAGTAGTGTCAGGGAGCAGGGTAGACTAGGTATATGGGCTTGTGATTATGTAATGATGGGGGTAGGGAAACGGACAAGTGAGCCCTAATCTACCCGCCACTCTGTCCCTGCCTACTTGCAATGACCCGCCCTAGGCAACGGGGTACAACTGGGCGGCGGTCCCTATGCTCAGTAAGTGCACGAGACAAACAGACAAGGGAACAAAAGCAAAGGGAAAGGGGAAGTTGCCCACGGCAACACCGTGAGCAACAAGAGTGGTGAACGAGCCGAGTCAAACCAGGAGTGCACGAGGTACCAAACGCAGAGCAGGAGAGTAGTCTGTAAGCCAGGGTCAGTATGGAGCAGGATCAAATAATTAGAAGCTGTAGCTGGGCCAGGAAACCACACGAGAAGAATCACAAGCAAACGAGGAACAGGAAAGGCAGGTATAAATAGACAGAGGGCGGGAGCTAGCTCCGTCTGGCCAGGCTGTGATAGGTTCTCCCACTCCTAAGCCTGCCATCCTGAGTGGTGGAAGATGGAGTCAGTCTCAGAGACATAGACTCAGGTGCAGACTGATTACCTATGGGCGTATACACAGAAGTTGTGCCTGGCAGATCCTTTACATCCACATAGTCAAACAGAAGTCTCTAAGCGATGTTTACGAGGACCAACCTATCCATTGGGTATCGCATTTTGGAAGTCTGTTTTCGAGAATACTGACTATTCTCTCAAACTGATGTATCTCTTTAATTTTGTTCAGTGTCCTCAAAAATGGAATAGTAAGAGATTTCCAGCTTATTGCTACTGTCCATTTTGCTGCAGATAGAATATGTGAAATTAATTTTCTACTTTTGTTTAGATATATCCGGGATGTCTGCGTTCAGCAATGCCGACCAAGGAGATAACTTGACTTGTAAATTTAATTTAGAGTTAATTAGGCGTTCTATTCTTTTCCAGTGAGCCTGTACCACTGGACAGGACCACCATATGTGGGCCATAGTTCCCCTCTCTCCACAGTTTCTAAAACAAGTATCAGGACTACCCGGGAACAATTTGGCTATTCTATTCTAATTCTATTCTAAAAACGCAACAGAACTGCAGCATTAGAGAGACAAAAAACGCATGCAGTTGACCGCATGCGGTTTTTAAACGCAACAAAACCGCGTCAACAACGCACCGTGTGGCCTTACCCTTACACTCCTCTAATGCTGTGAGAGAGCAGCGAGTTTCCTCTATCTGAGTTTTTAATAGAGTAGTTGGGTTATTAATATATTTACGTTCCAGCCTGGTGAGGGTCGATAACAGTCTATTAAGAAGTTGTAACCTTTCTCTTTTAAGTTTTGATCCTTTTGCCATTAATAATTCCCTTATTACCGCTTTATGTGCTAGCCATTTTTGAGCGGGTGATGAATCCAGTTGGATATTTATGGCGAAATACTCTTGTAGTGTGTTGGTTAGGGATGCGACTATTTCTGGGTGAGATACTAGGGAGTCATTCAGTCTCCACGATGGTGTGCGTGTGGCGTTGTCAATACGTACGTCTAGTGAGTGGATAGGATATTGTGGTCTGACCATGCACATTGGATGTATGAAGTATTATGTGGTCTAGTGGATAGATGGGAGAATATTAGGATATAATCTATCCTAGAGTAACTGTCATGTACTGTGGAGTAAAATGAGTATTCCTTATCTAGTGGATGATCCTGTCTCCATAAACCTACAAGTGTTAGTTGTTTCATCCTATACGTGAATGACTTCGGGGCTGGTGTTAGGGTTGCTTCTATCCCTTTGTGCATTCATCACTATGTTAAAGTCACCCCTGAGGATGATATAGGAGTCTGAAAATTTCTCCAGATGTCTAAAGAAAGTGGTAAAGAAGGTGTTTGCCGAGGAGTTTGGTGCATAAATCGATACGAATGTAACGCGTTGTCCCGCTAGATGCCCTGTAAGGATAATGTATCTACCATCTGGGTCTATGATGGAGTCTGTTACTGCATATCGAAGTGTTTTCCTGAAAAGCATGGCCACTCCCTTTTTTTTTTGTGTCTGAGGTCGATAAGTAAACTCTCTGGAATGATCTATCAAAGTATTTAGGATAGCTAGAGTGAGTGAAATGTGTTTCCTGTAACATTATAATGTCGCCATGAAGCATCTTATAGTTAGTGAAAGCCACTCGTCTCTTTGTCGGACTTTTAAAACCTTTTACGTTATGTGTAATTACAGTATAAGCCATGAAAATACCATAAGTTTACACTATAGAGATATGAAGTGTCACGTTGGATACGTGGACCCACTGGACCGTACCGCCTTGACGGTATGGCAGCTGGCCAACAGGACACGGGTCACAGTCTATAGTTCATATAGTGTACCTGTGGTAGCTCAGACAGTAGCAAGACAGGCTCGGCTGGGACTAGGCAGCAGGCATGCTCCAGGCGTGGTGTAGCAGGACAGGCATGGTACACAGCACAGCACAACTTCAGCTCAACACGGTACTTGACCAGGATAGCTCGGGTTACAGGTGGCAGGAACTGGGAACACTGGGAACTGGGAAACAGGCATTGCAGGGCGGGGCACAGCCCTTCTTATAGCCCAGGGTGCTCTGGGAGCAATCAGCTCAATCTCCCACATGTGTGCGCTTTGGCTCCTTAAGTCTGGACTGAGCTCGCGAGCGCACCCTGGTGGTCACTGTGGAACAGGATGGCCGCATGTGCAGACATCTCTGGAGAGAAGGGCGTCGACTGGATGGAAGGAGTTCGTGGTGAATGAATACGGTTATTACAGTATCTTACGCCCCCTCCTCTTGGGACCAGAACAAGAGAGAAACCTCTTAATGAGAGTAGGAACATTGAGATTCTATTCTGGCTCCCAGGACCTCTCTTCTGCACCAAAACTCTTCCAATCTACTAAATAAAAGGTTATTCCTCTTACTTTTTAAGTGTCCAGTATCTCCTTAACCTCAAAAGTCTCTGATGAACCGCTGGGAGCCACTGCAGGAGTGGAAGTCTTGGAGTAGCGGTTCAAGATCACCGGCTTCAGCAGGGAGACATGGAAGGAGTTGGGGATCTTGAGGGTAGGAGGCAGCCGAAGCTTGTAGGAAACAGGGTTGATTTGTTGAAAAATCTCAAAGGGTCCAAGAAACCTGGGAGCAAACTTGTATGATGGCACCCTCAGCCAGATATTCCTAGAGGACAGCCAGACCTTAGTACCTGGAAGGAACTGGGGAGGCTCTCATCTTCTAGTGCCTGCATTTCTCTTCATGCGGTCGACCGCCAGCAGAATAGAAGATCGAGTCTGTTGCCAGATCTGTAGAAAGTCCCTGAATGCAGAGTCAGCTGCAGGCACCTGGGACATAGTGGAAACAGGAAGAGGTATAGGAGGGTGATGGCCATAGACAATAAGAATGGACTCTTAGTAGTGGACTCACTAGTGTGGTTGTTGTAGGAGAACTCAGCACAAGGAAGCAGCTGCACCCCAGTCATCATGCTGCCTGGACATAAAGTGTCGTAGATAGTTCTCCATAATCTGGTTTATTCTCTCGACTTGACCATTGGACTGGGGATGGTAGGCAGAGGAAAAGTCCAACTACACACCGGGGAGTATGCAGAGGGCTCTCCAGAACTTAGAGGTGAACTGAACCCCCCGAACCGACACAATATGTAGAGGCAAGCCGTGCAGACGGAAGATGTGTTGGACGAAGAGATTGGCCAGTCTGGAAGTGGACGGTAGTCCAGTCAGTGGAACGAAATGAACCATTTTGGAGAATCGTTCCACCACCACCCAGACCATACTGCAACCAGCAGAGAGAGGCAAAGTCCATAGCAATATGGTCAATCTCCCAGCTGTGCGCTTTGGCTCCTTAAGTATGGACTGAGCTCGCGAGCGCACCCTGGTGGTCACTATGGAACAGGACGGCTGAATGTGCAGACATCTCTGGAGAGAAGGGTGTCGACTGGATGGAAGGAGTTCATGGTCAGCGACCACGGACGTAACATGAAGAAAGTGCTTTTCTATGTATAATATAGCTGCTTCTGAAAAGAATAACACTATTAACAGGTATTGTTAAAGACTTTTGCTAATCCATACTCTAGTCTGATTAAACCAAGTCAATAACCAGGGGGATATGGTGAGAAGTGCATGGCCCACCAGTAAGGTATGGTGGTAATGATGGCAAAGTTCTTATATGGGGACTATTAGTGCTAAGGGTGTGGGGGGACTGTGCTTTATCAATGGCATCATGAATTCTCAGATGTACTGCAAAATCTTCAAAAAAAAGATGCTACCCTCTCTACACCCTGGCTTATTGAGCATTTTTTTTTAAATGGCAATGATCTCAAACATTCTTCCCAGGCCACTAATGCATTTAGAAGAAAAACAAGGTAGTAACCCGACCTCAACCCTATTTGAGCACCGGTCGGGACTTTTGAAGAGAGGTGTTTAGCAGCGCTGCACGTGAAGCACCAAGGTACTAACTAACAGAGGTCATCCTTCAGGAGTGGTACAGGATTGACAAGAAAATATGTCATAAAATTGTATGCTCCATTCCAATAAAGGTCAGCGCAGTACTTAAAAGCAACGTACTACATAATACTAGTCCTTCTCAATGAATTAGAATATCATCAAAAAGTTTATTTATTTCAGTAATTCAATTCAAAAAGTGAAACTCATATATTATATAGATTTATTACACAGAGTGATTTATTTCCAGCATTTTTTTCTTTTAATGTTGAGGATTATGGCTAACAGTTAATGAAAACCCAAAATATAGTCTCATAGAAAATTAGAATATTGGGTAAAAGTTGAAGATTGTAGACTCATGGTGTCACACTCTAATCAGCTAATCAACACAAAACACCTGCAAAGCTTTCCTAAGCCATTAAATGGTCCAACAGTCTGGTTCAGTAGGCTACACAATCATGGGAAAGACTGCTGACTTGACAGTTGTCCAGAGACAGTCATTGACACCCTACACAAGGAGGGTAAGCCACAAAAGGACATTGCTAAAGAAGTTGTCTGTTCACAGAGTGCTGTATCCAAGCATATTCATGGAAAGTTGCGAGGAAGGAAAAAGTGTGGTAGAAAAAGGTGCACAAGCAACATGGATAACCGCAGCCTTGAAAGGATTGTCAAGAAAAGGTCTTTCAAGAATCTGGGTGAAATTCACAAGGAGTGAACTGCGGCTGGAGTCCGTGCTTCAACAGCCACCACACACAGACGTATTCAGGACATGGGCTACAACGGTCACATTCCTTGAGACAACGGCAGAAGCGTCTTACCTGAGCTAAGGAGAAAAAGGACTGGTCTGTTTGTCAGTGGTCCAAAGTCCTGTTTTAAGATGAAAGTAAATTTTGCATTTCATTTGGAAATCCCCGAGTCTGGAGGAAGAGTGGAGAGACATCAATCTAAGTTGCTTGCGGTTCAGTGTGAAGTTTCCGCAGTCAGTGATGGTTTGGGGGCCATGTCATCTGCTGGTGGTGGTCCACTGTGTTATATCAAGTCCAGAGTGAATGGAGCCGTCTACCTGGAAATTTTAGAGCACTTCATGATTCTCTCTGCTGACAAGCTTTATGGAGATGCTGATTTAATTTTCCAGTAGGACTTGGCACCTGCCCACACTGCCAAAAGTACCAATGCCTTGTTTAATAACTGCAGTATCACTCTGCTTGATTGGCCAGCAAACTCGCCTGACCTAAACCCCGTAGAGAATCTATGGGGTATGGTCAAGAGGAAGATGAGAGACACCAGACCCAACAATGCAGACGAGCTGAAGGCCGCTATCAAAGCAATCTGGGCTTCCATAGCACGTCAGCAGTGCCCCAGGCTGATCGCCCCCATGCCACGCTGCATTGATGTAGTAATTCATGCAAAAGGGGCCCTGACCAAGTATTGAGGGCATATACTGTACAGACTTTTCAGTAGGCCAACATTTCGGTATTAAAAATCATCTTTGAAAATGGGCTTATTTAATATTCTAATTTTCTGAGAGACTAAATTTTTGGTTTTCATTAACTGTTACCATAATCATCAACATTAGAAGAAAAAAACGCTCAAAATAGGTTACTTTGTGTGTAAAGAATCTATATAATATATGAGTTTCACTTTTTGAATTGAATTACTGAAATAAATTAACTTTTTGATGATATTCTAATTCATTGAGCAGGACTAGTAAGTATTATTGTTACTTTGTTATTTGTTGCATTTAATCAAGTATGTTCTTATCTTTGCAAATCTGGATTACAGATAAATTGTCTAATTTCTTTCTTTTACAGATAATGACATTTCATTCTATGTTGTTATTAAGTATGCGTTTAATACATTGCAATTTTGTCATCCTTCCATGAATTGTAACAATGATCATTTAGAAATAGAAATGTATCTTCAGGGTCGGCCTTAGGTTGTATGGCGCCCTGTGCGGGACTCTCTATTGCCGCCCCCTACACAAACCAAAAATTAACCACATATATAGACACACACATACTGGAACATATATACTGTACATACATAAAGACAGATATTTAGACATGCAGGCAAATATACCACCAATTGGTACATTCAGGAACTAATCTTTTTTTGACTGTCAAAACAAAAGATTAGACGTATAACCAAGTATAAACTTGGTGCATTGACCTATTGTGTATATATAATGTAGCCTACAGGAAAGGTCAATTAACACAATTGTTTTATGAAAAGGTACAAAATCTTTATTATTGACATATATGCAATTTAAAACATGAAACATACAATGCAGAATCTAGGTGTCCTACAAGGCAGGAGGTAACTGGGCATGAATATAATATATATATATATATATATATATATATATATATATATATATATAAAATGGATGTGGGTTGTATAGGACTAGTGATCACTCAATATATTCTGTTTATATGGGCATAAACAGCCCATGCATGTGATAAGGTCAGAGCCCTAATGTTAAACAAGAAGATCAGATAGGTATACATAAATTGGAAGCACAGCTAGACTCATGGTGATAGTCTATTGGAATCACAGTCACTTACCCATGTTAAAGCTCCTGCACTGCAGAGACACCAGCCTGACGCGCGTTTCGGCAAATTGCCTTTGTCCGGGGGTGGTGATCTTCTTGTTTAACATTAGGGCTCTGACCTTATCACATGCATGGGCTGTTTATGCCCATATAAACAGCATATATTGAGTGATCACTAGTCCTATACAACCCACATCCATTTTATATATATATATTATATTCATGCCCAGTTACCTCCTGCCTTGTAGGACACCTAGATTCTGCATTGTATGTTTCATGTTTTAAATTGCATATATGTCAATAATAAAGATTTTGTACCTTTTCATAAAACAATTGTGTTAATTGACCTTTCCTGTAGGCTACATTATACAGGCAAATATACATACACACATCTGGAATATATACATACAGGTAAATATATAGACATACAGACACATATACACACACACTGGCAGATAAATACACAGACAGGAACATATACAAATACATAAAAGGCACATATATACAAGCACAAAGACACATGCACAAACAGACCCATATATACCCACACAGGCACATATATACACACAGTACAGATAATGTCGTCGATTTTATGTGCAGCCCTATGTAACACCACAGATAACACACAGTGATAACTGAGTACAGATAATGTAGTAGACGTTACCTGCAGTCCTATGTAACACCACAGATAACACAGTGATAACTCTGAGTACAAATAATGTCGTAGATGATAACTATACCCACAGACACATATAAACACACACACAGAGGCATATATATAAGGGCAGCAGAGTTTATAAGCGGCAGCAGGGTATATAAGGGGCATCAGGGTATATAGGGGCAGCAGGATATATATGGGGCAGCAGGATATATAGGGGACAGCAGGATATATAGGGGGTGGCAGGATATAAGGGGCAGCAGGATTAATAGGGGCAGCAGGATATATAGGGGGCAGCAGGGTATATAGGGGACAGCAGGATATATAGGGGAAGCAGGATATATAGGGGAAGCAGGATATATAGGGGCAGCAGGATATATAGGGGCAGCAGGATACATAGGGGGGCAGCAGGATACATAGGGGCAGCAGGATATATAGGGGCAGCAGGGTATATAGGAGGCAGCACAGATATCTTTGTTTTATGAACACACACTTTTACAAAGAGACCTAAACACATGCAGAGACACACACAGTAACATATACACATACAAACACAGAGACACATACTGTATACACAGAGACACACACAGAGACACACACACACACACACACACACACACACACACACACACACTCACTCACTCACTCACTCACTCACTCACTCACTCACATATACACATACTGAGACACATACTGTATACACACAGACACACATACTGTATACACACTGGAAGGAAATCTAAACCTGTATTTAAGAGTCCAACATAATAGGTTGGCTTTCAACCAGTCTCCCTCGATGTGCAATAAATCAACCTCCTCTTGTATTTGCAACACATGGCAGCCTTATCACACGCTGTTTGGGGAATTTTGGAGTCTTGTTTAGTTTACTGTTACTTTGAAGGAGAAGCAACAGAGTCCGCATTTTCTTTGAATTTTTTGCTTCACTGTGGGAATTGTTATCTGAAATAATGAAGAGGAAAACGAATGCAATATACACAAAAACATGTATTTCATGATTGACTAAAAACAGGAACTTAAAAAGTTCCTTTTCCAAACTCATCCAATCAGAGCTCATCATATTGGGGTTATTGGGTTGACTTGGTTATTACCACTATTAATACAAGTGAAAATTGCATTTATAATGAGGTGTGAACCTGTTCTTTTCCCTGCATCATAGAGGCTGAATGGACAGACGTCAGGCTATGCTGTGTACGCAGGTGGCCATAAACTGATCATCTCCGACACTTTGTCCAGTAACTTGGAATCAGTAGAAGAATAGAGCACATTCTGTATCAGTTTGCTCAGTGATTTACAAACTATTCTCTATGGCTGAGGGATTTAGGATGACTGCAGCTGCAAGGACCGGATGCCGTAAGTGGACTCTTAGCAAGCTTGATATTAGAAGGGTGGAAGTGTTTGTGTTCCAGCAGGTGGTCAGGAATCAGAATTTCCACTATGTATTTTGCAAAGTATTTTGTATCAGTGACAAATACATTGTTTTGCCAAATACTCCCGTAGTATATACAGAAAGAAAAAAAGTTTTACCAGGGATTTTTGTCAAATGTAGAACAGCTGAGGCCTGTTTAATGTTTGATGTTCTATGATGCATTTGTGATGTATAAATTCAAGCAGAACTCTACTTTGCTTTACCATTCTGTAATGATCTTGATATACATTATGCCATCATCGCCATATCCAGAGCTGCATTCTAAATTCTGCTGGCTGTTGCTTAGACTCTATTAGTACTGACACACCCCTAAGAGCTTAGCTGACCTCCTATAGTGCACAACACTCTGACGCAGTGCACTATGGGAAGTGCACTATGGGAAGTGTCTGCTGTAAACCCAACAACCCGGATCATGCGTTACAGCAGGGCTACAGAGAAATAAGTATTTGAAGAACTTTCTATCTAACTGCAGAATTGTCAATGCAGCTTTCTATGTGAATGTAGCATAAGACATGATGAGCTTAACATATCATTAAGGCATAAGTAAAGCTAAGTATTTACAAAGTTACCCAAATATTTTCTGTAGATTTACACTATAAAATGAAAAAATAAAGTGGTGCTATGATTTATATTTATGTATGGCAGCTAGCTATCATTGTGGCTCCCAAAAGACAGTTAGCTCCCCACCCCTTGACATAAAGCATAGCAGCAGCAGCAGCAGCAGCAGCAGCAGCAGCACATAAAGCTATTGCATAAATGTCTGTGTAGGTATGACTGTGCACAACAAATAGAATGTCAAATAAAACAGATGTAGCTCCAAGAGCGAAAACCATATGCATTAACGATATATGATGGTCCCAAATCGGGGATTTCCACCTATGTCTAATGATGCATTTTGACAGGCAAGGTGGCCACATCCAGACGGAGGCTGAATGGAGATGTGGCCACGCATGGTACAGAGTTAAAGGTGTTGTCCCACAAAGAATATAAAAAAATGCTCATTTCACTAGATATTCAAATACATATCTTTGTATTTCACCACCTGCTGTTTCCATTGAATTATTTTACTGTCTCCACCTTAGAAAAAGGTTGACTTACGGTCAGTGGCGGATTAAGTAGACCATAGGCCCTGGGCTGTTACCCAAACTTGGGCCCCCCTTCCGCACCGCCGCCCTGCCGCGCCGTAACTATTTTTAACACTACCTTTTTGGGCAAGCATTAACAAATGGGTGTTACGATTCCCCTTGTCACAGGGCTGTGTTCCTACATACTGACAGTATCACACTGTGCAGGGACACATCCTCCTGACAAGGGGAATTGTCTATCAGTCCTGGACTGCAGAAAAACTTTTTGTGAAATACAAGTATTTCCTATAATAAACATGTCAGGAGAGGTGACAGATTCTCTATATATCTAGTGACTCACAGGTGACGACGTCTCAGATTCTAGTAGTTTTTTTCCTCTTTTCTTATCCATCCAGTCCAGAGCTCATGACAACTTCTCCCGGCCATGACACATTTCTACAGAATTTGCCGCTTAGATGTCTGTGGCTCCTCACTTTTCCAACATTTCCATACCTATAAACGAAAATAAAATTATCATGGTGCCACATACTGTGCCCCTAAATATAATAGCACCAAAGACTGCGCGCCTGAATATAATAATACCAAACGCTGTAAAACACCACATACACACAGTCCCCTGTGTACATAGTGCCACACACAGCCCCTGTAGATATTACACACCCCCATAGATAGCGCCACACACAGCCCCTGTAGATATTACACACCCCCTATAGCTAGCACCACACACATCCCCCCGTAGAGAAAGTTACACACAGCCCCCTATAGATACCGCCATACAACCCTCCCCCTCTTGTAAATAGCGCCACAGAGCCCCCCCTGTAAAGAGCGCCACACACATACCGCTGTGGATACACACAGTGCTCCCCCTTAGTATATAGGGCCACACAGCACTCCCCCCTTGCATATAGGGCCACACAGCGCTCCCCCTTGCATATAGGGCCACTTAGTGCTGCCCCTTGTATATAGGGCCACATAGCGCTTCCCCTTGTATATAGGGCCACATAGCGCTCCCCCTTGTATATAGTGCACACAGCGCTCCCCCTTTGTATGTAGTGCCACACAGCGCTCCCCTCCCCCTTATATATAGTGTAACAGAGAACTCCCCCCTTTGTATATAGTGTCACAGAGCACTTCCCCCTTTGTATATAGTGTCACACAGAGCTCCCCTCCCCCCTTGTATATAGTGTCACTCAGCGCTCCCCTCCCCCCTTGTATATAGGCGCACACAGCGCTACCCTCCCCCTTGTATATAGGGCCACCCAGCACTCCCCCTTGTATATAGTGTCACAGAGCACTCCCCCCCCCTCCTGAAATATATGCACAGCGCTACCCCACCTAAAAAAATAAATATATATTTTACTTACCTTGCTGCGTTCTCGTGGCGGCCGCTCAAGCTGGACGCATGTGAAGCCTCCGGACTAGACGCATGTGCAGACCGGCGTGATGCAGTACCTCATCATGCCGGCCTGCGCAGGGAGTCTTCCCAGCACCTGATAGGCTGCAAGCCTAATGTGGCCTGCAGCCTATAATATTCGTTTGTATCTGAGGACTCAGATACAAATGAATGTGGCTGCCGCTAGCACCGGGGCCCCCTCCGGTGCTAGCGACGCCACCGGGCATGATGGGGCCAGTGCGGTCATGTGCGGTTCGAGCGGCCATGGGCCCCCTGGGAGCCTTGGGCCCCGGGCGACTGCCCAAACCGCACTAATGATAATCTGCCACTGCTTAAGGTATAGATAGAGTAAAAGCTCACTATTTAAATACCTCTCAGTATGAATTTAATTGCTACCTCTCAATATGAATTTAATTGCTAGAGAGTGTAAATAATGTTATTGGAAGCATAAAAGAAATTAAATGAAGCAATATATTCATTACAGATTTATATAGTGTTGATTTAGGACTGCATGTTTTTATTCCAACGCTTTCTTGTAAACAATGTTTTTTGTCATTTGATCCGGTGCCAAGATGTAGAGATTCTTTCCAATGCCGACTAGTTGCCCATGTGAAAAACAGGGACTTTGAAGGTTTATTCCTGCCACTTTCAGGGATTGACCTTGAGCCTTGTTAATTGTCTTTGCGAAGGTTAGGCGTACTGGGAACTGTTGCCGATTGAACTGGAAAGGAACTTCATTTGGAGCGAGGGGAATGCGAGGAATAAAGACAACTTCCCCCTTGGCACATCCTGTTAGTATGGTTGGCCTCGATGACGTGATCAATTTTAAACCAATGAAAAATCGGGCTTCAAAAAAACTTTCGAAAATATATATAAGATACCAAGGTGAACAAGCATGTGCCGTTGTGATGCTGTTTCTCTTCGCAGCTGGGTCTTGCCAATGTGGCGGGATAGCTGGTAAGATCAGCAGGCTGCCACTGAAGCTGCAGCGTCTTGGCATATCTTAGGCAGGCAACGGGAGCACTATTTTTTAGAAGCTTTATACAAGTATCGGCACAGGATGGGACTGGAACTGCTAAGAGAGATAGAAACAGTGCTGCTTCCCGCCCAAACCCCAGCAACGCAGACTAAAAACTGTCTGCATCATAAGGTATAAAAAGGAATAGAAATACATCAATTTAAACCTTTCTCTATTGATTAGTAGGGTTACAATGTGTATATGCCTGTACTTTACAGGATAACACACTTCGTGGGATTACCTCTTTAGGGAAACAGCCGAAGAAGTTTGTTTGAGCAATGCCTGGACAATCAGTTTTGTCAATGATATATGATATTTTTAACAAACATAAACTATTATTTTGCTCAGTTTATTTTGCTCAGTTGTATGGTACTTTTATTATTAAAGGGGTTGTCTAATGACAGACATTTATCACGTATTGCTAGGAAAGCGCCGTGTCATCTCCACTCTACTTTCTCTAGGGCTGAATGGTCGCCCTATTATAGTAAAGGGTCGACCATGCAGCCCCTGAAGAAAGCTGAGAGTAGAGAAAGTGACACGGTTGCTGCCACTTCCTTCTAGTAATCAGTGGGGGTCACGCAATCGGACTCCCATTGCCCAGCTATTTATGGCATATCCTAGCATTATGCCATTCCTTTCTGTCATGAGACAACCCCAGCGCTCATGATTTTTCTGACTGATAATCTTTTATGGAAATGGGCCATAAGACATAATAGCAGAGGGAATATCTAACCAGTGACAAGTGTATATTCCTATATGAAGCCATTCATGTGGGTCCAGGAAATAGGTAAAATTGACATTATAATGGTTCTACCTGTACACTATGTTTCTTGTTTTCCTTTATTTTCATTTAATTTTTGATAATGAAATAATTTTGGGGGAATATCTATTAAAAGTTCCTACGTAGTTACAGTTTTTCCTGTGAGGCACCTAGAGGGTGTTGGATCCTTTGGGATCCTCTTTCCTGTTTCTAAATCATCTATCAGCAACCGCCCTGCTAATTTTTATTGTTTTAGCTGTCTTTTCATCCTCCTAATCGGACATACTTGTAATATTACATTGCACAACTCTGCCCTTTATACAGCAGCCAGTTCCTCTGAGAGAGGTTTGGATTGTCAGAAGATTAACATAACAAGCAAAAACTGTGTTGTGACATCTTAACAAAATCATTTGTGTCCAACCAGGAATAGAATATGCTCTGATGTATAATAGACATACAGTATATGACATACAGCTCATTGATAGATACAGTTGTGCATTACTCGGATGTCTTCTATAATTGCATATTTGTCACACTTGTTTAAGACCTTTAAACATAATTTAATATAAGACGACAAGCTTGGAAAACACAAAATACTATTTTTAATTTATTATTCAATTAACAGGCAACTTTAATACACTATATAGACAAAAGTATTGGGACACCTACATATTAGTCCTACAGGAGCTTTTATGACATCCTATTCTAAATCCATAGGCGATAATATGGAGTTGGTCCCAAGGTGTTCGATGGGGTTGAGGTCAGGGCTCTGTGCGGGCCAGTCAAGTTTTACCACACCAAACACACCTTCCTTTACGGATCTTGCTTTGTGCACTGGGGCACAGTCATGCTGGAACAAAGGGCCTTCCCGAACTATTTCCACAAAGTTGGAAGCATAGAATTGTCCAAAATGTCGTGGAACTAGGGGCCTAGGCCAATTCCTGAAAAACAACCCCATAGCATTATTACTCCTCCACCAAACTTTACACTTGGCACAAGGCAGTCAGGCAGTTAACGTTCTAACGTTCTACTGGCATTCGCCATACCCAGACTGGTCCATCAGACTGCCAGATAGAGAAGTGTGATTTGTCACTCCACAGAACACATTTCCACTGCTCCAGAGTCCAGTGGTGGCGTGCTTTATACCACTCCATCCGCTACATGCAGCTGCTCGGCCACGGAAACCCATGCCATGAATCTCCCGGCGCACAGTTTTTGTTCTGATGTTAATTCCAGAAGAGGTTTGGAACTCTGAAGTTATTGAGTCAGCAGAGCATTGGCGACTTTTTTACACTATGAGGCTTAGCACTCGGCGACCCCGCTCTGTAACTTTACGTGGTCTACCACAACTGGCTAGGTTTCTGTGGTTCCTAAACGCTTCCACTTTGCAATAATACCGTTGATTTTGAAATATCTAGGAGGAATGAAATTTCATTAACTAGCTTGCAATGGCAGCATTCTAATACAGTACCACGATGGAATTCAGTGATTTCTTTAGAATGACCCTTTCTTTCATAAATTTTTGTAAAGGCAGACTGCATAACTAGGTGCTTGATTTTATACACCTGTGACAATGGGACTGAATAAAACACCTGAATTCAACAATTAAGACGTGTGTCCCAATACTTTGGTCCATATGGTATACTTAGTTGGTCCAATTTTTGCAGCAACTGCAACCAAATGAATAAATTATGTGGAGAAAGAATTATTTGCAGAAAGAGTGAGAGAGATTACATTTATATAAAACAGATAGATAGACGTAAGATCTGGATAATTATTATGTTAATACTGTTCAGCCATCATGACTATGTACATATTGGCCCTAAAGCATGTCAGCTGGTATTTGAACACCTTTGCTTCCTAAAATGATGCGAGGGTGGGTGATGATGCGACAGTGTCGGTCTCAGAAATGGCAGCCCTGGTGGATACTGATCTCACTAACAGCCGGGAGAACAGCCCAGCTAGTAGTCGGCGGGATGGTAATGCAGGTAAGGCAAGACAAGTAGTAGTAGTAGGGGATTCTATAATCAGGAAGACGGATAGAATAATTTGTCGCCATTTGTCTCTCCATGGGGCCAGGGTTCGGCATGTGGTGGAACGGGTAGATAAATTACTGGGAGGGGCTGGTGATGATCCAGCTGTCGTGGTCCATGTGGGTACCAATGATAGAATACATGGTAGGTGGAGGAGCCTTAAGAATAATTTTAAAGAACTAGACTATAAGCCGAAGGGAAGTACCTCCAAGGTAGTAGTCTCAGGAATACTGCCTGTGCCATGCGCATCACAGGAAAGACAGTGGGAGCTCAGGGAGTTAAATGCATGGCTTAAGTCTTGGTGTAGAGGAGAAGGCTTTGGGTTCCTAGAGCACTGGGCTGACTTTTCATTGGGGTACAAACTGTATTCTGCAGATGATTTGCACATAAATGGAAGGGGGTCTGCTGTGCTGGGGGAGAGAATTCTAGCTGGGGTGGCGGAGTATTTAAACTAGGGCTGAGGGAGGCCAATGTAGAAAATAAAGGGGTAGTTAGGTTAGAGAGGGGTCAGACTATATTGGTAGGGGGAGAAACAGACTGTGGGGTGAGGACTAGACTACAGGATGAGATCCTTTTGTTACAAAACAGGACAAATAGGAAAGGCGGTGGTGTATGTCTGCATGTGAGAAGTGATATGAAGGTGAGTGTGAAAGAGACAATAGTGGGTGAAGATAGTGAGGAGGTTGAAACCTTGTGGGTGGAAATACAAAGGAAGGTGAACACTGAAAATATTAGTTTTGGTGCAATCTATAGACGCCCCAATATAACTAAGATGGAAGGTCAGTTATATAAACATGATGGAGCGGGCTGCACAGGGGGGTGCTGTAGTGATAACGGGAGATTTTAATTACCGGGATAATAATTGGCGTCATGGTCCGGCTTCAACTGCAAAGGGGAGACATTTCCTCAACCTGTAGCAGGAAAATTTTATGGGCCAGTTTGTGGAAGACCCAACTAGAGGTGAAGCTCTGTTGGATCTGGTAATTTCTAATAATGCCGATCTTGTTGGGAATGTCAATGATCATGAAAACCTTGGTAACAGTGATCACAATATAGTTAAATTTTACCTATACTGTAAAAAAGAAACACAGGCTGGGAGGGCAAAAACACTTAATTTTAAGAAGGCCAATTTCCCCAGGATGAGGGCGGCAATTCAGGATATAGACTGGAAAGAACAAATGTCAAATGGGACAAATGATAAATGGGAGATTTTGTATAATTATAGTGCAAAATTGATTCCTATAGGTAACAAGCAAAGGAACACCTAATGGATTTTGGGGTCTCCTTTTTTGTAGAATATATTTTAGGCACCATGTCAGGTTTGAAGAGGTCTTGTGGTTCCAAAACAGTGGAATTTCCCCAAAAGTGGTTTTGGAAACTACACACCTCAAGGAATTTATCTAGGGGTATAGTTAACATCTTGACCCGACAGGTCTTTTGCTTTATTTATTGGAATATGTCTGTGAAAATGAAAATCTAAAAAAAATATTAAAAAATGTCATTTTTACAAGGAATAAATAATAAAAAGCACCCCAAAACTTGTAAAGCTATTTCTCACGATTACGGAAATATCCCATATGTGGTAATAAACTGCTGTTTGGACCCACGGCAGAGCTCAGAAGGGAGGGAGAGCCATTTGGCTTTTGGAGCACAGAATTTGCTTGGTAATAGTTCTGTTTGGGGTTTTGCTGGTATTTCAGTTTATAATGTGGGGGCGTATGTAATCTGTGCGCAGTACATCAGGGCATAATAAGAGGATATAATCATGTGGTAAATAAATTATAATTCATAGATGTGTGGCCGGTGTAGCACTGATATATGGTGCCCAATCTTATCCGTTTTTGGACACTGCACAATTTCTGTCGCTATATTCTGAGCGGCAGAACTTTTTTTTATTTTTTTCTCCACCGGAGCTGTGTGAGGTCTTATTTGTTACGTTACAATCTGTAGTTTTCATTGGTACCATTTTAGGGTACATGTGATTTTTTGATTACTTTTTATTCGATTTTTTTGGCAAGCAAAGTGACAAAAAGAAAACCATACATTTTGGCAATCTTTTTTGTCCTTTTTTTTACGGGGTTCACTGTATGACATTTTACTTTATTCTGCAGATCGGTACGATTACAGCGATACCATATGTATATAGTTTTTTTTTATGTTTTGGGGCGTTTGCACAATAAAATCACTTTTTTCTATAAAATTATTTATTTTCTGTGTCACCATATTCTAAGAGCCATCATTTTTTTATTTTTCAGTCAAAAAAGCTGTGTAAGGGCTTGTTTTTTGTGGGACGGGTTGTAGTTTTTATTGGTATTATTTTGGGGTACATGCAAATTTTTGATCACTTTTTATTCTATATTTTGGGAGGGGTGATGACCAAAAAAATAGTGATGCTAGTATTGTTTTTTTAATTATTTTTTGCGGTGTTTACCGTTCGGGAAAAATAATACTATAGTTTTATAGTTGGGGTCGTTACGAACGCGGTGATGCCAAATATGTGTACTTTTTTAACGTTTTATTTTTTTTTATATATAATAAAAGACTTATAGGAAAAAAAGCATTTTAATGTTTTTGGAGCTTATAACTTATTTTTACACTTTTCTAAAACATTTTTATTACTTTTTTTTTTACGTGTTCTACTTGAAGACCTGCAGCACTGATGGCTGCTATAATACATTACACTACCTAGGTAGTGTAACGTATTATAAACTGTCAGTGTGACGTTGACAGTCACACTGACAGGAAGCCTATGAGGACCAGCTGGTGCTCATAGGCTTCCGTGAATGGCAGACCGGAGGCTGTTGTATGGACTCCGGTTTTGCCATGCAACCGACGGCAGCACCCGCAATCGGTCCTCTGGAAAGTTTGTTGTAGCAACAAACTTTCCAGTTTGTTGCTACAACAAACTTTCCCTGCGATCACATGATCGGGACCTGAACCAATCGGGTCCCGGTCATGTCTCCGGGACGAGAGGCAGGGGTGAACAACGCGATCCGGGTGTCAGCACTACTCTGAGACACCCGGATCCCGCTTTTAACACCCACTGTGAATTCACGTCGGCGCTGCACAAAGCCCAACAAGCGCCGACGTGAATTTACTGTGGGGGCGGTCAGGAAGCGGTTAATACCGGTGATCGTATTCTCTGCAGCTGAACCAATCGGATCGGCTGTCAGAGAACAGGTTGCTGGGGAGCCGCAGACACTGACCCAACCGGCGTCCGAGCGCTTTTCACAGCGCTATGCCGGCTGGAACAGACAGCTGTATATACACGTACTGGCAGCACGGTGTATGTGCGAAAAGGACGTTTATGTACAGATTGTCGGCATGAAAGGGTTAAATAAAATAAATGTGCACAATGCCCCGGGACCAGATGGTTTACACCATAGAGTTCTTAAAGAGCTTAGTTCTGTTACTTCTGTCCCCCTCTTCATAATATTCAGATTCTCTAGTGACTGGTATAGTGCCAAGAGTCTGGCGCAGGGCAAATGTGGTGCCTAGTTTCAAAAAGGGCTCTAGGTCTTCCCCGGGTAATTATAGACCAGTAAGCTTAACATCCATCATAGGGAAAATGTTTGAGGGGCTATTGAGGGACTATATACAGGATTATGTGACAAAAAATAGTATTACAAGTGACAGCCAGCACGGTTTTACTAAGGACAGAAGTTGTCAAACTAACCTGATTTCTTTTTATGAAGAGGTGAGCAGAAGCCTAGACAGAAGGGCCGCTGTGGATATAGTGTTTTGGGACTTTGCAAGAGCATTTGACACTGTCCCTCATAGACGTCTAATGGGTAAATTAAGGACTATAGGTTTAGAAAGTATAGTTTGTAATTGGATTGAGAAGTGGCTCAAGGACCGTATCCAGAGAGTTGTGGTCAATGATTCCTACTCTGAATGGTCCCTGGTTATAAGTGGTGTACCCCAGGGTTCAGTGCTGGGACCACTATTATTCAACTTATTTATTAATGATATAGAGGATGGGATTAATAGCACTATTTCTATTTTTGCAGATGACACCAAACTATGTAGTAATGTTCAGTCTTTGGAAGATATTCGTGAATTGCAAGCAGATTTGAACACACTAAGTGTTTGGGCATCCACTTGGCAAATTAAGTTTAAAGTAGATAAATGTAAAGTTATGCATCAGGGTATCAACAATCTGCATGCATCATATGTCATAGGGGGAGCTACACTGGGGGAGTCACTTGTTGAGAAGGATCTGGGTGTACTTATAAATCATAAACTAAATAACAGCATGCAATGTCAATCGGCTGCTTCAAGGGCCAGCAAGATATTGTTGTGTATTAAAAGAGGCATGGACTCTCGCGGGACAGGGATGTAATATTACCACTTTACAAAGCGTTAGTGTTGCCTCATTTAGAATATGCAGCTCAGTTCTGAGCTCTAGTTCATAGAAAGGATGCCCGGAGTTGGAAAAAATACAAAGAAGAGCAAAGAAGCTAATAAGGGGCATGGAGAATCTAAGCTATGAGGAAAGATTAAAATAATTAAACCTATTTAGCCTTGAAAAGAGACGACTAAGGGGGGACATGATTAACTTATATAAATAAATATATGAATGGCAAATACAAAAATATATGGTGATATCCTGTTCCATGTAAGACCCCCTCAAAAAACAAGGGGGCACTCCCTCCGTCTGGATAAAAAAAGGTTCAACCTGCAGAGGCGACAAGCCTCCTTTACTGTGAATCTATGGAATAGTCTACCGCAGGAGCTGGTCACAGCAGGGACAGTAGATGGCTTTAAAAAAGTCTTAGATAATTTCCTAGAATGAAAAAATATTCGCTCCTATGTGTAGAAATGTTTTCCTTCCCTTTCCTTGGTTGAACTTGATGAATATGTGTCTTTTTTCAACCGTACTAACTATGTAACATATTATTTCCTTTCAAAATGAAAAGTGGTATTGCATGGCGGCCATTCAAATGAATGGCCAACTATGTAATACGTTAATGGGCCAAGTCCACCAGAGCAAGAGCTGCTCTTTGTTAGCAAGGGACCCCCTCTATGATGTTTATATGCCCTAATTCTTCATAAGACAACCCCTATAAATCAATAATTTGTTTATTTCGAAATAATTTCCACTAATTCCCCTTTGTTCTGTAAAATAAAACGTAAATTCCAAAAACAATATGCAATCCCATCTTTTCTAAACCCTGTTGAAGAAACTTCAGGACACAGGGATTCGTTAAGGAAGAATACACAAGAACACATTTATCAAAATCAGACTTTAGCTAAGTATCACTTAGTACGTTTTATCTTTGTAACTCAGTTTGGCGGCTGGAGAATTTGATAAATGAGTTTACATGTCTCAAAAATGCTAGAAGTAAGTGTATGTTGTTTTAATCTGGTAATGATACAGCAAACTATTTAAATTTCTTTACCACTTGGGAAATCAAGATTTAGGGAAGAGAAGGAGAGAAAAGCTCCAACTAGAGAACAAGATGTTATTTTAATGACCATAATGAATAGACCCGGATGGTTTTGGCTGTTCTCGCTGATTTTAAAGTTGGCTCTTTATAGTACAATTTGCATTTTGAATTCCTTTGTGCTAATCTCATAGTCTCTTCTGCTTCTCATCTTGCCTAAATTTAAGACTTCCGTTTTTTTTTCCGATATAGTGGATAATGAGTACACGGGGCGATGGTTTCACCCTGCCCAACCAGTATTATAAACTGCTTTATCAACCTAAGGGTATGTTCACACAAGGTCATTACGTCCGTAATTGATGGACGTATTTCGGCCGTAAGTACCGGACCGAACACAGTGCAGGGAGCCGGGCTCCTAGCATCATAGTTATGTACGATGCTAGCAGTCCCTGCCTTGCTGCCGGACCACTGTCCCGTACTGTAATCATGTTTTCAGTACGGGACAGTTGTCCGGCAGCGAGGCAGGGACTCCTAGCGTCGTACATAACTATGATGCTAGGAGCCCGGCTCCCTGCACTGTGTTCGGTCCGGAACTTGCGGCCGAAATACATCCGTCAATTACGGACGTAATGACCTCGTGTGAACATGCCCTAACATGGCTGCTCACAGATTGCGCTAGGCCAA
The DNA here is from genome assembly GCF_050947455.1 of Rhinoderma darwinii. NCBI lineage: Eukaryota > Metazoa > Chordata > Amphibia > Anura > Rhinodermatidae > Rhinoderma > Rhinoderma darwinii. The sequence goes on from NC_134689.1 coordinate 321,162,655, forward strand.
AACCTACAACTAGATGCAAAGAAGAGCAACAGAATGAATCCATTATGTGACCACCAGCTGCGTTTAAAGAAATTACATGTCATCCTCTTTAGTCATTTACCATAATAATACCATTTCACAATGTTATTTGGCAACACTTCTCTGAAAGAAATTAACAATAAAATCATAGTGCAAGAATCTATCACTTTCAAAGTGCACTATTCTAGGGAACAGGACAACCACCCAATGCCACCTTGTGGGCAGGGCTGCCAACCGTCCATAAATTTACATCCATAAATTTACGGACAGTCTGCAAAAACCCGGTGTTTTTTTCTGTTTTTGTCCGTAGCGTCCAGCAGAAAAAGCACTGTCCAGGATTTCTTCCGTTCCCTCTGATAATTTGCACTGCGCATGTGCCAAATATATACAGGGATGATGGTGGTTATATACAGGGATGATGGCTGGTATACACAGGGATGATGGGGGTTATATACAGGGATGATGGGGGTTATATATAGGGATGATGGGGGTCCAGCCAGCATATGCATAAACCAGCCCTGCATATACCAGCCACCCATCATTCCTGTATATAACTGTAATGACGGGGGTGGGGAGACAGACAAGTGAGCCCTAATCTACCCGCCACTCAGTCCCTGCCTACTTGCAACGACCCGCCCTAGGCGACGGGGTACAACTGGGCGACGGTCCCTACGCTCAATAAGTGCACGACAGACAAACAGGCAAGGGTACACAGAGCTAGGGGGAGAGAGGGGCAGTTGCCCACGGAAACACCGTGAGCAACAAGAGAAGTGAACAAGCCGAGTCAAACCAGGAGAGTACGAGGTGCCAAACGCAGAGCAGAAGAGTAGTAAACAAGCCGAGTCAAACCAGGAGTGTACGAGGTACCAAACGCAGAGCAGTCAGCAAGCCGGGGTCAATATGAAGCAAGGACAATAGTACAAGAAACTGCAGCAGGGCCAGGAAACCAAACGAGAAGAATCACAAGCAAAGGAGGAACAGGAAATGTAGGTATAAATAGACAGAGGGCGGGAGCTAGCTCCATCTGGCCAGGCTGTGATAGGTTCTCCCACTCCTAAGCCTGCCACCCTGAGTGGTGGAAGATGGAGTCAGTCTCACAGACATAGAAGCAGGTGCAGACTGATTATCTATGGGCGTTAACCCCGAAGCTGTGCCTGGCAGATCCTTTACAATAACCTACCATTATCCTTGTATATAACGCGCATCACCCCTGTATACAGGGTTAATAAGGGTTATTATACAGGGATGATGGTGGTTATATACAGGGATGATGTCGGTTATATATTATATATAGGGGTGATGTCGGTTATATATTATATACAGGGGTGATGTTGGTTATATACAGGGATGATCGCTGGTATATACAGGGATGATGGGGGTTATATACAGGGATTATGTCGGTTATATATTATATACAGGGGTGATGTCAGTTCTATATTTTATACAGGGGTGATGTCGGTTATATACAGGGATGATGGCTGGTATATACAAGGATGATGGCGGTTATATATTATATACAGGGATGATGTTGGTTATATACAGAGATGATGCCAGTTATATACAGGGATGATGGCGCATATATACAGGGATGATGGACGTATATACAAGGATGAAGGTGGTTATATACAGAGGTGATGGAGTGATATAGAGGGATGATGGGGTTATATACAGGGATGATTGGGGTACATCAGGTTTATCACTAGCTCTTGATTTTGTAATGTGTCCGTAAAAACTTTGGTCTGTCCGTGATGTTTCGCCAAGTTGTCCAGAAATGACTGAAGTGTAGGTTGTCAACCCTGTTTGGAGGTTAGCGGCTTCCTCCCGATTGTAGTGAGAAAAATGTGCACACGCTTAGAATATGTAGCCACGATTATGTGAAATATCTCACAACAGCGGAATGTGAAGTGTGAACTAGGAATAAATGGGCACGGGACCGGGAGCCACACTTTACAACGTCTGGGTATGTTGACATTTTCCTTATTTGTTGGATTTCATGGTGAGGGTTGTAGATGAATCCTTATGAAATACATTTGACATTCTTCAGAAGGTAACATCTGGTTGAGTGTCGGTACTGTTTCCACTTTTTTATTAGGACCATATAGAGATTATTCAAATGGGACAACCCCTTGATTGCTGCATTTTATAGACCACTTGCTACTGTTGAAATGTAAGGAACTACTTGAAGCTATGATACGCAACAAATGTGGAATGTATGACAGTAAGGTCTTATTCACACTCGTGCAGGGGGGCACGACGGCAGAAGTCATCTCTGTCTAAGTGTCATATTGTCAAAGTGTCCTGGCAGTTATACATGGCAGTTGGACAGGGTCAGTGACAGATAAGCTGCATTACCAAACCAAACAAACTAGCACACATTCTAATTATTAGATTCTATATTTTACCTGTTTACAATCAAAATACAAACAAACATGTTCACTACCGCACTCATCATTATAGCTGCTCTTGCTTTACAATCCTACCGCCCATTTAGGCCTTGGGAAAAATCAGTCCACATCAGTCCCTCTCTCCTTCCCTCGCCCATGTAGAGCTCCCATGCACTATTCACTTTCCTCAGTCACCTGACTGCATGTATACCATAACCATTAATAACATAGCTAGGGATAGCCTAATAGTAAATTGACACAGGACAACATGAACGTTCCTTTAACGTGGGTTGACTCGGGGTCGGCCACAGCTTTTATTATAAATATAACATAAAAATAATTTACATTTTTTTTTAAGGTAAACTCCCGAATGCCGGCCTACCAACATAGGTGGGCATGTAGGTAATTCACCTTACCAAACCGCCAGCTGCGACAAAACAACATTTCACCCATGAAAAAAACATAAATAAGTAAAACACAAGAAAAGTGCAAAATACCACACAATAAAATTGTAGAAAAAAAACCCACTCGGAAGGCAGTGCCATCTGCCACTGCAACCAGCTACCCAGACCCTACGAATGCCTGAGATGGTACTATATATATGTATATATATATATATATATATACACCAGGAAGGGGGAGGGAGGAGAAAGACCATAACCCCTCCCCCCGGACGGAGGGGGCTAAGAGCAGCAGCCGGAGGTAAGAAACTTATTAACGCCTACCCTTGCTGGGCACACAACAAATAGCTTAATCCCTAGCTGGGGCCCTATTAGTTTACCCACGTTACCTGCAGTCAAAGTCCCAGCGGTTAGACACCTATGGGTCTACTAGAACCCAGCTCACCCCACTGCTCAACATGAAAATCGCTCTCATAAATCACAGAACCATCTGCTGTCTCTCTCCATTCTCCTGCTACTAGCTGCAGGGGACATATCTCCCAACCCTGGTCCCCCCTTTTCTTCTTCCAAGCTCAACCACTTACACAAAGAAACCCTGCAAATCTTCTTACCATTCCTTGTATGTCTTCTCTTGTCTCTTTTAACTGTGCTCTCTGGAATTCTCGGTCCGTGTGCAACAAACTCGCCTTTATTCATGACTTATTCCTTTCTAACTCGCTCAACCTTGTGGCTCTTACAGAAACATGGCTACAACTGTCTGACACTGCTTCCCCTGCTGCTCTATCTTATGGTTGTCTCCATTTCTCTCATGCCCCTAGACCTGAGAACAGGCAGGGTGGAGGAGTAGGTATACTTCTTTCCCCACACTCCACATTTCAGGTCATTCCCCGGTACCCTCGCTCACATTTCCCTATTTTGAAGTCCACACCCTCAGACTCTTTCACCCTTTTTCTCTCCGAGTGGCAGTTGTCTACCGCCCCCGGGCTCACCCCGCAAATTCCTGGATCATTTTGCTGCCTGGCTTACACAATTTCTATCCTCTGACACACCCACTGAGTGGTGGAAGATGGAGTCAGTCTCACAGACATAGAAGCAGGTGCAGACTGATTATCTATGGGCGTTAACCCCGAAGCTGTGCCTGGCAGATCCTTTACAATAACCTCCCATCATCCTTGTATATAACGCGCATCACCCCTGTATACAGGGTTAATAAGGGTTATTATACAGGGATGATGGTGGTTATATACAGGGATGATGTCGGTTATATATTATATATAGGGGTGATGTCGGTTATATATTATATACAGGGGTGATGTTGGTTATATACAGGGATGATCGCTGGTATATACAGGGATGATGGGGGTTATATACAGGGATTATGTCGGTTATATATTATATACAGGGGTGATGTTGTCAGGGATCATTACTATGTATATTGTCTGAAAAATATTATCCTCACACATATGTATATACATTTCAGTTCTTTGTGTAATATACTGATATATATAACAAGTTCTTTGTTCATGTCGGACACACCTATGGAAGACACCGCCCCCTGGAATGCAAAGAGGAGTGTGCAGAAGAATGTATAGGAAAAGTTACAGCTGGGGAGCGAATAGAATTTAAGCAAGTCACACATCTATAGGGAGGGGCATGTGTCTTCTCTGTGTGTGTGTTTCTTTGTTCTGAATAAAGTTCAGTCCCTCCTGGCTGACATTGAAGCTGTACCTCAGACATTTGTGTGGTGTACTTCTCTCCAGGCATGCCTTCAGCTTTCAATTTACAGAGGTGGTTATTCGGTGTGAAATGCGGACCTGACATTTGGTGCCGAAACCCGGGATCTCACTCGAGGAAAAATCAAAATCCGGACAGTCGACAATCACAGGGTGAAACAGAGGACTCAAAGTTGCCCACTGAAGGAATTTGATCACCTCCGCAATAACACGGTAAGCGAATTGATTTTATAAATCTTCGTCTTATCTGTGTTAGTGGGCAGTCTTGTGGCGATCTGTAGAACCCTTTTGTTGATTTCCTGGATTATCTCAGGCGACAGAGGTGATATTTTCCGCTGTGAGGTTGAAAACCTGTGAGACCCTAGTCGCGCCCGACTAACCATCCTCTGGGTAATTAGGGACTGGATAAAGTTATATAACGCGATCGGAGAGTTATCGACTGTGAAATTTTTATATTTCCAGCGTAGCCGGAGAATCGAAATAAGGATTATATAAGCGATCGGAGAGTTATCGACTGTGAAATTTTTATATTTCCAGCGTAGCCGGAGAATCGAAATAAGGATTATATAAGCGATCGGAGAGTTATCGACTGGGAAATTTTTATATTTCCAGCGTAGCCGGAGAATCGAAATAAGGATAAGCGATCGGAGAGTTATCGACTGTGAATTTTTTATATTTCCAGCGTAGCCGGAGAATCGAAATAAAGATTATATAAGCGACCGGAGAGTTATCGACTGAAATTTTAATATTTCCAGCGTAGCCGGAGAGTCTAAAATAAAATTATATTTCGGCGGACCGGGGGCTGTAGACTGAGGAATTTTAATATTTCCTGCGAGGCCTGGGAGTCGTTGACCGAAAATTGTTATATAAATTACGTGTATAATATAGACTGTTAGAATGGATGGTTTACGGTCCATATTCAAATCTCCAGGATCGTGCGTAAAATGAAGAAATTGATGGAAGTGTGTGGGATCCATAGAGGAGGGCGGCTCCAAGCCGCAGATTGGGCAAAAGGTATTCTGGAGAACAAAGGGAAGTTGGAAGGTAGAAAGTTGATGAAAAGTGCTTTAGAGGGATTTGCAGAAGAGGAAGTTAGGAATAAGAAAGGTATTGTATGTATTAGAAAACACAGGACCAGCCGACGCCCGGTAATGGTGTCCGTACCTCATGTTGAGTGTGTCCTCATTGTTGGTGGGAAACCACCCCCCCCTTTCACAGCTGCGCACTGTGTTTCCAATGGGAGAGGCTGCCCCCCCTGCCCCTGATGTGGCCACGCCCGGCCCAACCAAATCAGTATGAAATAATCACCTTGTTAATTTTGTCATTTGTAGTGTTTTTTTTTTCTATTTACAGAAGTTCCAGTCTAGTTCACTGATGAAACAACACGTCATCATAATATAGAGATGGTGGCCGACAAATTGTACGGTTACAAATTATATGTTTGATGTTTTGAACGTAGATAATTCCTATACAATGGTGTGATGAATGATTGCAGATACGTATGTTGTTTTGCCGGCATTGAAAGTGTTAAGATTGTGAGAGAAGAAGTTGTGAGAAATGAGTGTGTGACCCCCCTCCCTCCCCCCTAAAGTGTGCTGTGTTTGGGAGGAGGAGGAGGGGGGCTGACTGGGTGCAGTCTGCAGGGCTGATGGGACAAAGGGATTTCAATATGCACTGCTGAGATATATATATATCAGTAATGTGTACAAACCTAAATAAATTTCTTCTCTTTTGCGCATGCGCTGTTGTTGATAAAAGTTACGATATTTATGTGTTCTGATGTGATCAGATTTCATGTGTTTTGATGTTAATTCAGATGTATTAAACTTTAGATACTGTGAGACACGGGGTTTTGAAAATGTATGTGACCCCCACCGTTCCCTATTTATATATACAGTTTATTGGTTTGCAGTAATTAATGTTATCAGAGATAATATTTTTTGTTTTATTGAATAACAAACTACAATTGTTTTGTTTTTGATTTCACACATGAGTTATGTCATTGTAAAGATCAAATGTATTTTCGTCAGGAAAAAGTCATTTTTGTTTCAGGCTGTTGTACATTACAGGGGGTTAAACTAGTGCCGCACAGATAGAGTGCCAGACTTTGTTATGTTGAGATGTAGTTTTGAACTCTGCTACATTACTTTCGCAGAGTCCACAAAGGGGGGAATGGTGAAGGAACTGATCAGGTACAATTTTGGTTTGTTTTGAGTTAATTAATTTGGTTTCAGGAGATCTAAAATGTGTAAGAGACCTCAATGAGTAATCCAGATTAAATGTGTATGAGAGTAACCTACATTTTGACGTTTGTGTAGATGGTTGTGTAAGAGACCATCCCCCTCCAGCAAATTTACACAGGAGGCAGAGGTGACGTCACTCACACGAGTCTTTATGGATTAAGATGAGGGAGAAGGCAAAACAAAAATTGTCTGGACATTGTTAATTTGATGTAAAGTTTTTAGGAATGTTTTCTTTTTATTTGTTTTTGTATTAATCAAGTATTTGCAGAACCTGATAAAAGTGAGATTCTCAAAGTGCTCGTGATTATCAGATGAGTGTTGAGAAGTCTATAACATTTGGTTTTATTTTAGAGAATGAAGACGCCACCCCTTTGAGATGTTCTATCTATATGTGACATGGGTTTTTAATGTAAATTTGTAATAAAGAGATATTTTATTATACAATATGTACAAGCCGGGATACGAAGCACCAGGTAAATCATCCAGAAACCACTCTCACCTTCTTGTTCATCTCAAGGAGCGGAGTTGGAGGTGCTCGCTGAGGCTGTAACCTGGCAGAAGGTAAGACGGCCGACATTTACACTGACTCTAGGTACGCTTTTGGCATCGCCCACAATTATGGGCCCATTGGTAGTAGGAACTTTATTGGATCATCGGGTAAGCCAATTGAGAGAGCGAGAGAAGACAGACCTGACAACAAGGATATGTGCAGCCAGGTGTCAGTAAATTGGCTTGTCCCTGGATACAATAATGCCACCACTAGGTTTGTAGCAGCCGGCATGATGTGCGCACGGCATGACATAGGTAAAACAGCAAAGGTACCTGTGAAAAGTGCAGCCCGGCCAGATTAACAGTCCCAGCGACTGCAGAACATACAACTACCGGAGGTAGAAGTGTATGACGCGGTGCTCGTATGTGTAGACCTATTCTCAGGGGGGCCTGAAGCCCGGCCTGTATTTTCCCCACTACAGACGTTGTGTGTAAGTGACAGGGGAACATTGTTATCCCAAGTATTGAACTGGTGTTTGTACAATGATAAGATGTCAGCAGTTCTCTAGACATTGTCCCAAGGTTAGTTTGATTAATAACTGTATTTAAGAAGGGTTGTGGGAATATTAAATATTGAGGTTAAGTTTTATGTAAAGTTCTGGACCAGCCTTAGCATTGGACTATTAGAGTCATGCGTCAGATAAAAGGTACAGAAGTGGAATATTCCCATTAGAAAACATTTTTATTTGTTTATTTTTATTTTTGTTGTGAAAGGGAAATTTTAGAGCAGAGAATTCCGTGCAGTGTATGTGTGTATGTATAGATATATATAAAGAAGAAGAATCAATTTGTAAGTTTTAGTTACTGACCAGTGTGAACGTTTGATGTAAAGATGCTATTTGTTAATGTTTTTCTTCAATTGAATTATCTGATTAAGATCAATTACTGATTAGGCTATGAAAAGCTTGTTCTCCACAGGAAGAGTCCAACAGGGAGCGGAAGGCGTGAGAACCAGATTCTGACAGAATGTGGATGGATAAAGGAAGGTAAACCGGTACCCCCCAAGGCACTCTTGATGGCTTTTGCATTGATGGTGTATGACCTCACATAGGCCCCAAGACTGCAAGGATCGATTTGGTAAGATCTAATTGGTATGTCCCAGGCTTTACAGCTGTTGCTGCTAAATTCTGTTAGAGCTGTTTGATTTGCCTACAGAACAGTCCTGGCAGACCGGTGCCAACCTTATCATACCCGCCTCCCACAAAGAGAACAGACCTTGAGAGGCCTTCCCAGGTAGAACGAACCAGATTAGAGTAAGAAAAATAGGTTTAAGACGCTTGTCAGATAAACATGTGGAATCTGTGTATCTTTCTGTGAGGTGGAGATGTTCCAGGCAATCAGCTGAGATCAAGGTACAAATCCTGCTGAAAGGGTATCACCAAGTGCAAATGAAATGTACCCAGTAATCACACATCTTCTAGGTGCACTGTCCATTGTAACAGAGAAGTTTTTCCTTATATAAAGGTTTTTGATGTCATTTAGGGGCCTGACATTATTGTATGTACTTAGAACAACGTTTATAGTGTATGCGGATGATGTTATCACCAGATTAGTATTTATTTTAACAATTGACAAGAGTTGGGGGTCCCCAGCAAGTGCCAGTAAATATGAACAATAAGACTTTTAACACGATGAACTCCATCACTGAGATACGGCAGGCACAGCCTGAGCCAGTACAACGCGTTTATCATGAACTGACGGCAGTGTCACAATTCTAAGCGGCCGCCCAGACAAGTAACTTGCCAGAGGAAGAGTACAGATGCGGAGGGTTTGATAGTCACAATACAACTCCACTAATCCGCCTACGTGGGATCTCACCCCAGGCTCACAACATGAGGTGCTATGTACAGCCTGATGACGTAAACTAAAGGAGACGGTGTCGGACAGATGAGAAGGACCAAACCAAGTCCTGAGGACATCAGCAAAGTAAAGACCAAAGACCTGAGTGAATCCGTCAGCAGGATCAAGTGTTTTGATAAGTAAGTGACCAGGAGGGGGTAATAATAACTCCCCCACTGGACACCAACGTAGTCTGACTCCACAATTGTGTGGGTTACCCTGAGGGTGACAGTCAGTGAAGAGCAGAAGACAGGAGAAGAAGAAGATGATGGTGTACAGGACTGGCAATGAACTGATGGGACCCGAGACCTGAGGGTGATAGCATGAGATTGGTGATAGCATTATGTTATTAGCTGAGGCCCTATTGTTTATAATGTCTGAGGTTTATAATTATAATGTGTGTAAATATGCCACGGTGCTGCAAATTACAATCTGAGGAGTTTTATGTGAAGGTCACTGTGCTGCCCATGACCTGTCATATCTGCAGGGGTAAAGTCCCATTAGGACAGTAAGTGACAGTGCGACAATTATTACTGTTAATAAAAATGTAGACGGATTAATATATATATATATATATTACAACCAGCAGTGGTTTGTAGATTATATCAAGACAACCATCCTGTATCCAGAGGAGAATAGGGAAAGTTAGGACCACTCCGACACCTTGGAAGTCCAGGTACAAAGGGGGGTTACTCATCAGGAGTAGCTCGTCTCAAGCTGGTGAAGAAATCCAAAACCCCTACCCGCCTGGTTCGAGTGGTCAGTGGTAGGTTGCTAGGCAAGACTCAGGGATAGAGTAATAATATTTTTAGGGGGGACTGTCAGGGATCATTACTATGTATATTGTCTGAAAAATATTATCCTCACACATATGTATATACATTTCAGTTCTTTGTGTAATATACTGATATATATAACAAGTTCTTTGTTCATGTCGGACACACCTATGGAAGACACCGCCCCCTGGAATGCAAAGAGGAGTGTGCAGAAGAATGTATAGGAAAAGTTACAGCTGGGGAGCGAATAGAATTTAAGCAAGTCACACATCTATAGGGAGGGGCATGTGTCTTCTCTGTGTGTGTGTTTCTTTGTTCTGAATAAAGTTCAGTCCCTCCTGGCTGACATTGAAGCTGTACCTCAGACATTTGTGTGGTGTACTTCTCTCCAGGCATGCCTTCAGCTTTCAATTTACAGAGGTGGTTATTCGGTGTGAAATGCGGACCTGACAATGTCAGTTCTATATTTTATACAGGGGTGATGTCGGTTATATACAGGGATGATGGCTGGTATATACAAGGATGATGGCGGTTATATATTATATACAGGGATGATGTTGGTTATATACAGAGATGATGCCAGTTATATACAGGGATGATGGCGCATATATACAGGGATGATGGACGTATATACAAGGATGAAGGTGGTTATATACAGAGGTGATGGAGTGATATAGAGGGATGATGGGGTTATATACAGGGATGATTGGGGTACATCAGGTTTATCACTAGCTCTTGATTTTGTAATGTGTCCGTAAAAACTTTGGTCTGTCCGTGATGTTTCGCCAAGTTGTCCAGAAATGACTGAAGTGTAGGTTGTCAACCCTGTTTGGAGGTTAGCGCCTTCCTCCCGATTGTAGTGAGAAAAATGTGCACACGCTTAGAATATGTAGCCACGATTATGTGAAATATCTCACAACAGCGGAATGTGAAGTGTGAACTAGGAATAAATGGGCACGGGACCGGGAGCCACACTTTACAACGTCTGGGTATGTTGACATTTTCCTTATTTGTTGGATTTCATGGTGAGGGTTGTAGATGAATCCTTATGAAATACATTTTACATTCTTCAGAAGGTAACATCTGGTTGAGTGTCGGTACTGTTTCCACTTTTTTATTAGGACCATATAGAGATTATTCAAATGGGACAACCCCTTGATTGCTGCATTTTATAGACCACTTGCTACTGTTGAAATGTAAGGAACTACTTGAAGCTATGATACGCAACAAATGTGGAATGTATGACAGTAAGGTCTTATTCACACTCGTGCAGGGGGGCACGACGGCAGAAGTCATCTCTGTCTAAGTGTCATATTGTCAAAGTGTCCTGGCAGTTATACATGGCAGTTGGACAGGGTCAGTGACAGATAAGCTGCATTACCAAACCAAACAAACTAGCACACATTCTAATTATTAGATTCTATATTTTACCTGTTTACAATCAAAATACAAACAAACATGTTCACTATCGCACTCATCATTATAGCTGCTCTTGCTTTACAATCCTACCGCCCATTTAGGCCTTGGGAAAAATCAGTCCACATCAGTCCCTCTCTCCTTCCCTCGCCCATGTAGAGCTCCCATGCACTATTCACTTTCCTCAGTCACCTGACTGCATGTATACCATAACCATTAATAACATAGCTAGGGATAGCCTAATAGTAAATTGACACAGGACAACATGAACGTTCCTTTAACGTGGGTTGACTCGGGGTCGGCCACAGCTTTTATTATAAATATAACATAAAAATAATTTACATTTTTTTTTAAGGTAAACTCCCGAATGCCGGCCTACCAACATAGGTGGGCATGTAGGTAATTCACCTTACCAAACCGCCAGCTGCGACAAAACAACATTTCACCCATGAAAAAAACATAAATAAGTAAAACACAAGAAAAGTGCAAAATACCACACAATAAAATTGTAGAAAAAAAACCCCACTCGGAAGGCAGTGCCATCTGCCACTGCAACCAGCTACCCAGACCCTACGAATGCCTGAGATGGTACAATATATATGTATATATATATATATATATATATACACCAGGAAGGGGGAGGGAGGAGAAAGACCATAACCCCTCCCCCCGGACGGAGGGGGCTAAGAGCAGCAGCCGGAGGTAAGAAACTTATTAACGCCTACCCTTGCTGGGCACACAACAAATAGCTTAATCCCTAGCTGGGGCCCTATTAGTTTACCCACGTTACCTGCAGTCAAAGTCCCAGCGGTTAGACACCTATGGGTCTACTAGAACCCAGCTCACCCCACTGCTCAACATGAAAATCGCTCTCATAAATCACAGAACCATCTGCTGTCTCTCTCCATTCTCCTGCTACTAGCTGCAGGGGACATATCTCCCAACCCTGGTCCCCCCTTTTCTTCTTCCAAGCTCAACCACTTACACAAAGAAACCCTGCAAATCTTCTTACCATTCCTTGTATGTCTTCTCTTGTCTCTTTTAACTGTGCTCTCTGGAATTCTCGGTCCGTGTGCAACAAACTCGCCTTTATTCATGACTTATTCCTTTCTAACTCGCTCAACCTTGTGGCTCTTACAGAAACATGGCTACAACTGTCTGACACTGCTTCCCCTGCTGCTCTATCTTATGGTTGTCTCCATTTCTCTCATGCCCCTAGACCTGAGAACAGGCAGGGTGGAGGAGTAGGTATACTTCTTTCCCCACACTCCACATTTCAGGTCATTCCCCGGTACCCTCGCTCACATTTCCCTATTTTGAAGTCCACACCCTCAGACTCTTTCACCCTTTTTCTCTCCGAGTGGCAGTTGTCTACCGCCCCCGGGCTCACCCCGCAAATTCCTGGATCATTTTGCTGCCTGGCTTACACAATTTCTATCCTCTGACACACCCACTTATCATGGGTGACTTCAACATCCCCATTGATAACCCAATCTCCCCATCTGCCTCCCAGTTTCTATCTTTAACCTCCTCCCTAGGTCTGTCACAACTTACTAACTCTCCTACATATGAAGACGGGCATTCACTTGACCTGGTCTTCTTCTGTCTCTGCTCAGTTTCTGACTTTATTAACTCTCCTCTCCCGCTCTCTGACCACAACCTTCTCACCTTTACTATCAAATATTCTCTTCCTTCTCAGGTCATGCCTAGAGATTTCTTCTTCTGTTATTGGGTGAAATGCTGAGAGTGAAGAAGAGGGAGTGCGGGAGGGAAGGGGATCGATGTTACTAGGAGACTGGGAGATAATATCATGGCGGATGTTGTTAATTTTAACTTTAAAATAAGTGGCCAGGTCTTCAGCACTGAGATCTGTGATTGGCGTCTGCACTTTAGGACTAAGGAGGGAGTGAAAAGTATCAAAGAGGCGTTTTGGATTATTAGATAGTGTGGAGATGAGAGAGGTTCTGAGAGGATATGGAAGTGTCCACTCCTTCCCGACCGCCCACTGTCTTTTGACGTCAGGCGGTGTGGGTGCTTAGTCTACAGAGACGTCTTTTGGCGTCGCTGCAGATGAAGCTGATGAGCGCTCGTGTGAGCACTCATTCTCTAAGCAGGAGCTGTAACTAACAGCTCCTGATCTTAGAGCAGCCTCCTGAACACAGCTGGGGTCGGCAAACATTCGGACCCCAGCTGTTTAACCCTTTGATTACCGCGGTCCGTGACCGCGGCATGATCAAAGGGAATTCCCCTCTTTCATCGCATCACCGGGATTCCAGTGATGCGATCAAACAATGGGGAATCCCTCTACAGTCAGCCCTGGGGACCTACAAAGGACCCCAGGGCTGTCTGTTCCGTTTGCCTGCTGTTCGGGCACACTATGTGCTGCCCGATCAGCAGCCTGTGTAATAGTGACACAGTGTAATGTATTAGCATACAGGAGTATGCTAATACATTACAAGTAAAAAATAAAGTTAAAAATAAAGTTATCCCTTGATGGGATTAAAAAAAAAAAAAGTAACAAAACAAATAAATAAATAAAAAAAAGTCCCAAAAAGAGTCTTTATTTTGCATTAAATACATTTTATTGCCCCTACACTAAATAAAAACAAAAAACCTACACATATTAGGTATCTACATGACCGTAATAACCTGAAGAATTAATCTAATGGGTTATTTAGCGTGAAACGTGAACAGGATAAAATATAAACAAAAAACGATTCCGAGAATCGCTTTTTCCTATATTCACGGCGTGAAAAAATACAATTTCTCTCGCATAAAACAAGGCCTCATACAGCCACGTCAATGAAAAAATAAAAAAGTTATGGCTGCTGAAACACAGAGAGGCAAAAACAGAAAAATTTAGCTGGTCATTAAGGTCTTTTCAGGCCCGGTCATTAAGGGGTTAACCTTGTAAGTAACTTTACATGTTTATGTCATGTTTTCACTAGTTTACTTGTATGTATGATGGCTGAATAGTAGCATCGGCAGTATGTAAACATTATAACAAAGATAAACATATAACATATATAACATTATTCATAAGTGCAAATCAAACTTCAATATGCACTGTCTATTTGTTTTTCAGGTACATAACCATCCCGAATTGTGGGACACCTCCAGTGCAGGGTATAGTGAGCGCAACACACGGGATCAAGGTTGGACCTTGTGTGTCGAGGTCTATACCCAGACTGGGATGGAATGTTTGAAAGAGAGCAGGGTGTGATCTGCACCTGAATCCGCAACGACAAATCTGCAGCATTTTACATAACATTTTAGCAAAATCCGCAACGGAATCCACAACGCGGATTATGTGCGCCATTGATGCGGAGCGGACAGTGTCTGCAGCAATTCCGCCACGTCTAAACATGCCCTTAGTCTTGTGAATCCTGAAAGTAGCCTCCAATGCCACCTTTTGACCTTTGAGCATCAGAATTTAGGTTACCAAAGTTTAGTAAGCCCAACGTAATGTAGGCGCAGTCGTAATGGAGATAGCGCATGACAAGGTGGTTTGTGTTTTAGGCTATTAAGTGCGAGGCTATGTGTAGAGGGATTTTAAGGGTTAAGTATTAGGGGGCTGGTATAGGAATGTATCTATATGTGGTGGGAGGAGTATAGTGTATATAAGTCCATGTGGGATAGAGGCAGCCCTCTTTCCCGCTGGACAACAGGAGAAAGATTTTCCTGTGAGTTACACTACAGTGTTAAAAAAAAAAAATAAGAGAAATATAGATATATATATTTCACTTACCTTCTCATGGATGCTTCCCTGGAGTCGATGATGGCCAGGATCAGAGACGCGACGCTGCAGCACGGTCCTGGATGGCTGGAGCAGCTGTTCTCTGGGCCTCTTCCTCCTATTCCAGCGGCAGGAGCGTCGAGTGCGGAGGAACGCAGGAGCCGGCGTTCCAGGCCTCCGGAGAGGCCTTCACCCGAGGTAACGCCTCAGTCCCGTCGGCGCCGAGGGAGCCCCACCAGGGAGCCTCCTCCTCCGGGTCCTAAGCGAGCGCTATGCTCAAGCCCTAGGAGGTTTGGGACGAATCCCGGCAGGCGGGTGGGATTGGAGGTGACAGGAGGGGGAGCCGCGGCCATCTTCCCTCCTCCTGTATTCAACGGCAAGGCCGGAAGTGACGGCCCTCTCCGGCGCCGATGTTCCGGGCGTCGGAGGAGCTCGTTAAACAGAGGAGAGGACGCCATCCCCGGCCCGCAGGAAGCGGCGGGCGGGCTCGAAGAGGAGGATGCGGTCGCCTCCTGCTGGAGCAGGGAGGCGTGCGGCGGGGACCGGAAGTACCCGGTCCGGGTCGGTTGGTGACGTCGTGCCCCTTCCGGAAGGGGGGGGCAGCGGCCATCTTGCCTGTCAGGGAGAGGGGAAGAGGACTCGGAGGACAGCCCTGCAGAGGGGCATGGGAGCCAGGGCTGTTGTTAGGGATCTGCCAGGTACTACGTCTAGGTATACTCCTGGGATTAATCAATCCACACCTGAGGCCAGACCTGTTCGACTGACACCATCTCCCACCAACCAGGGTGGCAGGCTCAGGAGTGGGAGAGCCTATCGCGGCCTGGTCAGTCGGAGTTAGCTCCGCCCCCTGTCCTTTATTACCTGCCGTGTTCTCTTCCTCAGTGCTTGTAATTCTTCTGGATTCCTGGCCCCACTGCTGCGTGCTCCAGCCTGCTTCTGCCGTGCTTCTGCCTTGCTGCAGTTCCGCTTAACCTGCTTCTCTTTGCCCCTGGCTTGCTTCCTTCTCCGTGCTCACCTTGGTATACTCCACTTCATCCTGGTCCTGACTACTCATTCACCGCTCCGTTTCCTCGCGGCGTTCCGTGGGCTACTGCCCCTTCCCTTGCGTGCTCCCTGTTTGTTCTCCCGTGCACTTAGACAGCGTAGGGACCGCCGCCCAGTTGTACCCCGTCGCCTAGGGCGGGTCGTTGCAAGTAGGCAGGGACAGGGCGGTGGGTAGATTAGGGCTCACTTTCCCTTCACCTCCTTCCTGCCATTACAGCTGTCTTTCCGTTTATGCCACGCCAGAAGCGGGTGGCCGTGCGTTGGACGGGCCGGTGTCGGCTGGGCCTATGACTGCATTGGCCAGGATGTTGGACACCGCGATTTACAGCGAGAACTTCTGTATCGGTGCATACGGCCACTGGGAGGTCACCTCAGGGACGGCTGGTTGAGTCTACCACTGATGTGGTGCCGGGGATGGGTGGGGGGATGTTGGGGGTATGTTTTCTGTGGCTCATATGCAAATGTTTTTTAAGGGTATGCAGGAATATTTTGCTAAAGGTATGAGGGATGTAGGGCAGTCTCCAGCGAGGGTGTGGGGCGCTGTTAGTGAGGCGTGTGGAAGTGCGGCTGCGGCAGGGGTTGCGGTTGTTAGCGAGCTGGCGCCGGTTGCGGTGGTGGAGGTGGATAAGGCTGTTGATGCGGGGGCTGGTACATCCAAAAAAGTGGTGGATGAAGTGTGTTTGGGTGACGCTGCCAGGGGCGAGGTGTATGTGTGTTTTGAGGGCCCACTTGGGGCGCATTTGAAGGCTGAGATTAGGGAGAAGATATGGAAGGATGAATATGTGGAGATTTTTGCTTTATTGTCGTTAGAAAAGTTTAACCTGGACCGGTGGAAACCGGATGAGAGTAAGAAGGAGGAAGAGGCGCGGCGTTGTTACCGCTTGATTCCTCGGACGTTTGCGAATTGGCTGCAGGCCTTCGCTATTTTGGCTAGCGTGGTGGGTGAAAAGGCGCCGGAGAATTGTTCAGCGCTGTTTTGCTACATGGATTCCGTGGGAGGCGTACCGGGTATACGGCGGTAATGCATGGTTGAGGTATGACGAACAGTTTAGTCAGCGGAAGTCGGTGCGCCCTTCCTTGAGATGGGATCACAAGGACATTAGTCTGTGGGTGCGATTAATGGGTATCAGCCCTTTCAGGATGCGGCCGGCGGGCAGGGGTCAGCAACGGGTCGGTCAGCTTCCGCGGGAAAAGGTTGTTGCTGGCAGTTTAACGAGGGGCATTGTAAGTTTGGACCTGATTGCCGGTACAAGCACGAGTGCTCCGGTTGCGGAGGCGCCCATGGTTTGTCCAGATGCTTCAAGAAGCATAAGGGCAGCCAGGGAGATGCTGAGCAGAAGAGGGGTGACGCCGGTGAAAGTGGAAAGGATGCTTCCGTTTTTAAGGGAGTACCCAAATAAAAAAGTGTCAGAGTTGTTGTTCCTGGGTTTTTCGGAGGGTTTTAGGATTCCTTGTACGTCCGCAGTACGGGAAGGGGTTTTTCGGAATTTGTCATCTGCTTTGGCGTGACCTGAACTGGTTACTGATAAGTTGATGAAAGTGGTGGCTTTGGGCCGCATGCTTGGCCCGTTTTTCTCCCCGCCCGTTCCTGGTTTGCGGGTTTCCCTGTTTGGTTTGTTTCCTAAAAAAGAGGTTAACAAATTCTGCCTTATGACACTTATCTTATCCGGAAGGGAATTCGGTGAACGACGGCATCGATCCTGCCCTGTGCGCGGTTAGTTACACTTCCTTTGATGCGGCGGTTGTTTGGGTTTGCAAGTATGGGAAGGGCGGGATTTGCAATCATTGTTGTGACGTTTGAATTCGCATGTAGGATTATGCCCATGGGGCGGGTATTTTGTAGGCGGTTGGCTAGTGCTACCGCAGGGGTTCATTCTCCCCATCATTTCATTAGGTTGTCGGGTGAGTTAAAAGCGGATTTGTTGGTATGGAGGGAGTTTTTATAAAGCTACAATGGGCGATCTGTTCTCATGTATCGGTCGGTGTCTAGTGTGGACTTAGAGCTCTTTACAGATGCGTCAGGTGCTTGTGGCTTTGGGGCATATTTCCAGGGGCAGTGGTGTGCGGGTGTTTGGCCAAGTGCATGGTGCGAATGTGGTTTCGTCCGTAATTTGGCTTTGTTGGAACTGTTCCCGATTTGCGGAGCTTTGGGGGGATTGTCTGAGGGACAGGAGAGTGCGTTTTGTATGTGACAACTTGGGAGTGGTTCAGGCCGTTAATGCGCAGACGGAAAATTCTCCGCCAGTCGTGCGATTATGGAGACATTTGGTTTTGAGGGGGCTGGTGTTGAATTCGCATTTTGTGGCAGTTCATGTTCCAGGGGTGCTTAATTCAGTGGCTGATTCCCTTTCTCGTCAACAGTGGGACAGGTTTCGTCTGCTGGCGCCGGGGGCGGAGATTCATGGCCTTGCTTGCCCGGAGCATCTTTGGAAGCTGGTATGACAGTGGCGATGTCGCTTATTGGGAAGTCAGTTAGTGCGGTTACGTGGAAGAGGTATGGTGCGGTATGGCGGGTATGGGAGGCTTTGTTGAAGGATGCGCAGGTGGGTAGTTCTGATCGGCTGGCTTGCTTGTTATACTTTATAGGAAATTCTTACAGTGAGGGGGTGTCTGCATCAGCGGTCGCTCTGAGTTTGTCTGCATTAGCGTTTTGGTTTAAAATCAGAGGAGAGGAGGACGTGACGAAGTCCTTTTTGGTCAGGCAGGCAATGAAGGGTTTCAGGAGGGGTTCTGTGTTTAGGGATCATAGGAAGCAGGTATCCTTTGAGCTTTTGGAAGCGATTTGTGAGCTATTAAAGACGGTTTGTGTTTCACGGTTTGAAGTACGTTTGTTTACGCTGGCTTTTTCTTTAGCTTTCTTTGGGGCTTTCAGGATAGCGGAGTTGGTGTCGGCAAGTAAGCGTGTGGCTGGGGGCTTATTGTACGCGGACGTTGAATGGGATGGGTCCTGCATGTCATGCTTGCTTCGTAGATCAAAGACAGATCAAGTGGGGAAAGGTTTTTTGGTGCGCTTGTATGAGTTACCAGGGTCGAGGGTGTGCCCGGTTCACTGTTTTCAGGAGTTTGTTGCAGTAAGGCCTGAGGGGCCGACATCCTTGCTGATTCAAGCAGATGGTTTGTCTTTGTCAAAATTTCAGTTTGCGCAGATTTTCAAAAAATGTATCCTGTTGTCTGGCAGGGGTGGAGCAGGGTTTAGCTCTCATTCGTTTAGGATTGGCGCGGCTACTGAAGCAGCTAGGTGGGGTTTATCCCCTGCGATGGTCAATAAGATAGGTAGGTGGGAGTCAGACAGATATAGGATTTATGTGCGGCCTCATTTGCTTTGAGGTGGTATAATGGTCATTTATAGCCCAGGGTGAAGGCCATAAAAAAACAAATAAAAAACATTGTCAGAATTGATGGTTTTTGGTCACCTTGCTTGCCAAAAAATGGAATAAAACATGATCAAAAAAATTTCTGGTACCCCAAAATAGTTGTGTTAAAGGTGAGGGATTGAGTTATTACCATACTATTGTTTTGTTTTGTTCTAGGTGCGGGTGGGCCCCTGCTTGGTCTGGATCATGGGGCACTCATGCGTGCACTGGGGAGGTGTTCGGGCTGATGTTCGTCCGGCTGGACGGCAGTTGGGCTTGGACCAGTCCGAGGTTCAGGTCAGATGGTTGGGTCTGAGGGGCATGCTGTGTTGCAGGCTGTTACCGGAGCTCCAGTTCTACGCAGGGTTAGATAGGGCGCCTGATATTTTGGTTGTGCACCTGGGAGGTAATGATTTGGGTATAAGTTCGTCTAGGGATGTGATGCGGGACGTTAAATTGAATTTGTTGCGTTTATGGTCATCATTTCCGGGTTTAATTATTATTTGGTCGGATATTGTTGCTCGCAGGGTTTGGCGGCAGGCACGTTCGGTGCATAGTTTGAATCGGGCCAGCGCGAAGGTTAACAAAGTGGTTAGAAAATGTGTGGCTCGCAATGGTGGTGTTGTGGTGCGTCATAGAGAGTTTGAGGGGGCTGAGGTTCGCTTTAGACGGGGTCCATTTGAATGAAGTAGGGCTGGATATGTGGACCCTGGGAATTAAGGACAGCCTGGAAAAAGCCCTGCGGTTGTGGAGGGACGTTCATGTGTAAGGTGTCTCACATGAATGTTGTGGCGGCAGTGGCGGATTAAGTAGACCATGGGCCCTGGGCTGTTATCCAAACTTGGGCCCCCTTCCTCACCGTAACTATTTTTAACACTACCTTTTTGGGCAAGCATTAACAGTGTTACGATTCCCCTTGTCACAGCGCGGTGTCCCTACATACTGACAGGATCACACTGTGCAGGGACACAACCTTCTGACAAGGGGAATTGTCTATCAGTCCTGGACCGCAGAAAGACTTTTTGTGAAATACAAGGATTTCCTATAATAAACATGTCAGGAGAGGTGACAGATTCTCTATAAATCTAGTGACTCACAGGTGACGACGTCTCAGATTCTAGTAGTTTTTTTCCTCTTTTCTTCTCCATCCGGTCCAGCGCTCATGACGACTTCTCCCGGCCATGACTCATTTCTGCAGAATTTGCCACTTAGACGTCTCCTCACTTCTCCAACATTTCCACACCTATAAACGAAAATAAAGTTATCATGGTGCCACATAGTGTACCCCTAAATATAATAGCACCAAACACTGCGCGCCTGAATATAATACCACACACTGTAAAACACCATACACACAGCCCCCTGTACATAGTGCCACACACAGCCCCTGTAGATATTACACACCCCCATAGATATCGCCATACACAGCCCCCTCTATATATCACACATCCCCCTCGTAGAGAGCGTTACACACAGCCCCCTATAGATAGTGCCATACAGCCCCCCTGTAGAGAGCGCCACACAGCCCTCCCCCTCTTGTAAATAGCACCAAAAAGCCCCCCCTATAAAGAGCGCCACACACATACCACGGTGGATAGCACTACACAGCCCCCCCTTGCCTCACAGCGCTCCCCCTTGTATATAGTGCCTCACAGCGCTCCCCCTTGTATATAGTGCCTCACAGCGCTCCCCCTTGTATATAGTGCCTCACAGCGCTCCCCCTTGTATATAGTGCCTCACAGCGCTCCCCCTTGTATATAGTGCCTCACAGCGCTCCCCCTTGTATATAGTGGCTCACAGCGCTCACCCTTGTATATAGTGCCTCACAGCGCTCCCCCTTGTATATAGTGTCACACAGCGCTCCCCCTTGTATATAGTGCCACACAGAGCTCCCCCTTGTATATAGTGCCACACAGCGCTCCCCCTTGTATATAGTGCCACAAGGTTATGTACACATTTAAAAACTTTATATTATAATTATATATATATATATATATATATAGTATGTCTGTGTATCAGTGTGATTGATTGATTTTATTAAAAAATATTTTTACTTTTTGAGATACGGCTGCTTTGTATCCTGTATCCGTCAGGTCAGCAGGACTGACGGGATCAGTGACACGCAGGATCCACCTCAAATCTATCACATCTAAGATTATAATTTAGCGCAGGGCCCGTTTCACTGATCCCGTCAGTCCTGCTGACCTGACGGGTACAGGATACAAAGCAGCTGTATCTCAAAAAGTGAAAATATTTTTTAATAAAACGTAATTACAAAGTTGCACCAAACACACATTTTTATTAAAAAAAAATAAAACCGACGTTATTTTTGCGACGTTTTTTCCGTAGACAATGCAGGTTTCGTTTTTTATCGTTTTTATGCACACATTTTTTGCCATTTTAGAATTTTTATTCATAAAGTTTGAAAATAATAGTAAAAAAAGAAGCTTTTTTACGTTTCAGCTATTTTTTTTTGGTAATAACATTGTTTTACCCTAAAATAGACCTTTTATCTGTGATCGTCATTGTCTACCGTAAATTTTAATATATTACATGTCTATATTAGGGTAATTGGGTCAGCGCTAGCGTTACAACAATGATTGGCGGGGGGGGAACGTTTTTTTTGGGGTGGGTATTTTATGTGTATTTATTATTATTTATTTTTTTTGCACTTTACTATTTTTTATTACTATGTTCTGATCCTCAAAGGTCAAAAAAGACCTTTGGGGAACTTTATATCTACTTTCTCTTTGTTTTACACCATGTTTTTCCACTGTAACTGGAGCTGCACATTGAACGCTGTGTAAGAAGACATCGGAGAAGACAGAAGCAGCGAAAGCTGCTTCTGTCTTCTCCTCAGGGTCCCCGGCAGTCACTGACAGCCGGAGACCCGACATTCAGCTGCCCGATCGCGCGGGCAGCAAGTTAAAACCCGAGCCGTAGAAAGTCTATGGCTCGGGTTTTAAGCACCCGTCCCTGACCGCTGGCCGTAAAAATACAGCCAGCGGTCGGGAACCAGTTGGGCAGGAGGATAATCCTGTACTGACCTCAGCGCCGGTGACCGCCCGCCGGCTCTTCTCTTGCTGCTTTGGAGTAACAGAACAGCCGTCCGTCGCTGTTCTGTTACTCAATGGCGGCGGCCCGCACTGTCAGGGAGGCGTGTCCTACCCCTGGATCCCGGCGAATTCCCTGCTCCTCCCCATCTTCGGCCGTTAGCAGCGCTAGCGCGCTGAATAGATTTACGAGATAATGTGCGTTTCGGGCTGCCATGGGCCCCCTGGAAGCCTCGGGCCCCGGGCGGCCGCCCGAAACGCCCATATGATAATCCGCCACTGCGTGGCGGCAGGAGGAGGGGTCTTTGAAGGCACGTAATGGGAAGAAGGAGAACAACATAGAAGATTGTTGGGAAAGGACTCGGGGCATTTAACCCTGGGTAGTATTGGAGGTGCTGGGGAGTGGTTACCCAGCTGGTTTTGCATACATTCCTGATGGGCAGGGTCCCCAGGAAGGGAGGTCTTGGAGATGGTTGGTGCCCTCGGGTCAGGTGCAGTACGGCTGTAGGGCAATAAGTTCCAGACCTGACAAGGAAAGGATGGAGTTTTAAATATAATGCCTGAAGTGCCTTCAAGGATCCTTTAACTGGAGAATGTTTGAGGAATAGTGCAGGATGTTAATTTATGGAGTGTTTTTCTGATATGTTATGGTTATGCTATTTTATTGCATAAAGTTTTTGTGTATTTAATAAATGGCTGCTGTGGCCTTTACACCAATTTCAAGTTGTGGTCTCTTATTGGTTACTGGTGGTGGGAGGTCATAGATAGCAAAGGCATCAAACATACCTTAAGTCAAGTAGATACGTCTAAAAGTAGCTGTTCTTCCATAATTTTTTAATGACTTGAATCATCGGAGATGAAGGAGGAAAAGCTTGTGTAGCGGCTTCCATTGAGTTTAACCCAACAAATTTGGGTCTGCATAATACTGGTGAAACCAGGAGACATTGTAATTGTCTTACTCTATCATCATTTTTTGTAATACTCTAATTGAAGAGTGACTGTATGTCATGTATTACTATTTATTTTAACTCCTGCAATTTGTCTTCTAGGATGTGACTATAAAGAAAACTTGGAAGACCATAGATTTTTCCATGCTTACTGTGAAGTGTATGGTTGAAAATTAAGACATCATCAGGTTTTTGTGGGATATCAATGTATTCTAATCTGTAATCAAACAAACAAACAAAAAAAACAACAGAATATTGTCTAGGCATCAGGTGCCCTTTATTCTGAAATAATATACATTCGCTTTCATGAAAAACTGGATGGAGCATTCTATGCAGGACCTGCTATGTGCTGCGGCTCAGACCCTGTGTGCCACCTGATGCGGCAGCCTGTGGAGATCAGGGGCAGGCCCCCTGCTGGCAATGAAGACAAGCCATGGGCAGATGAGCCCTGAAGACAAGCAAGGGACCGACGGGCCCTGAAGATTAGCCAGCGGCAGTGAGTATATGCCTTTTTTTTTAAATGTCTGACCTAGGTCCTTTTTAGGGGTCTAATGTGGGGGTCCATGCTGGGCCCATTAAAAGTGTGGCATTGAGCCCCACACTCTTTAGTTGCGACACGGCGCAGGGGGGTGGGGTGTTATAGACTTTGCATTGGAGCTTCTGAGGATGCTTCTGCATTTATCATTATAATTTTTTCATTAGTAGGTGTATATCATAACGTTGTCTTTTTAGTTTAATTAACCCCTTCCCGCACCTTGGCGTAAATGCACGTCCAGGTGAGCAGTAACTTTGCGCACCTGGGCGTGCAGTTACGTCCGCGCTTTAACAGTTAACCGCCGCGCGGCGCTACACCGCAGCGGCGGTTAACTGTGCAGGGCGTCTGCCCTGCTCTCCCTGTTGCCGATCAGCGGCCTGTCGCCGCTGAAATCGGCAATTAACCCCTTCGATGCGGTGGTCGATTGCGATCACCACATCGAAGAGGTTTACAGCGGATCGGCAGCCCCCCACATGCATTTGCGGGGGCTGGCGATCCTTATCATGGCAACCAGAGGCCAGACAATGACCTCCGGGTTGCCATGTACGGAAGCCTCGGAGGAGCAGTCTTCGGCCGATCCTCCGATGCTTCCTGTCAGTGTGACAGTTACGTCACAATGACAGTTAGAACACATTACACTACGTGTCCCCTAGTGGGACAAGTAAAAAAAGTAAAAAAAAGATAATAAAAATGTTTTTAAAAAGTGTAAAAATAAAAGTTATAAGTTACATACACAAAGAATGCTTTTTTTCCTATAATAAGTCTTTTATTATAGGAAAAAAATGAACACGTTAAAAAAAGTACACATATTTGGTATCATCGCATTCGTAACGACCCCAACTATAAAATTGTAATATTATTTTTCCTGCACGGTGAACACCGCGAAAAAAATAAACAAAAAACAGTGCCCAAATCACAATTTTTTGGTTACCAACCCTCCCAAAATATACAATAAAAAGTGATCAAAAAGTCGCATGTACGCCAAAATTGTACCGATACAAACTACATCCCATCCCGCAAAAAACAAGCCCTTACACCGCTTTTTTGACTGAAAAATAAAAAAGTTATCGCTCTCAGAATATGGTGACACAAAAGATTATTTATTTTATAAATAAGTGATTTTATTGCACAAACGCTGCAAAACATAAAAAAATTATATACATCTGGTATCGCCGTAATCGTACCGACCCGCAGAATAAAGTATAATGGTCATTTATAGCCCAGGGTGAAGGCCATAAAAAAACAAATAAAAAACATTGTCAGAATTGATGGTTTTTGGTCACCTTGCTTGCCAAAAAATGGAATAAAACGTGATCAAAAAAATTTCTGGTACCCCAAAATGGTAGCATCACGCAGCTCCGGTGGAGAAAAAATAAAACAGTTCTGGCTCCCAGAATATGGCGATGCAAAATGTGCAGAGTGTCCAAAAGCAGATAAGATCGGGTGCCATTTATCAGTGCGACACTGGTCATATATCGGCGGATTCTTATTTATTTACTGCATTATTATACCCTCTTATTATACCCTGATGTACCCCGCACAGATAACATATGCCCCCACATTATAAACTGAAACACCAGTAAAACCCCAAACAGAACAACTACCAAGCTACATCTGCGCCCCAAAAGCCAAATGGCGTCCCTCCCTTCTGAGCCCTGCAGCGTGCCTAAACACCAGTTTACGTCCACAGATATGGCATCGCCATACCCGGGAGAACCCGGTTAATATTTTATGAGGTATTTGTCTTCAGTGGCACAAACTGGGCATAACATGTAGTGCACTAAAATGGCATATGAGTGGAAAATTTTAATTTTCACTCCGCACCATGCGCTGCGCATTAACCCCTTCGCGCACCACAACATAGCATGTCTTAGTGTGGGGGGTGATGTATGGAGCTTCTCACGTGAAAAATAAAGAATTTAAAATGGCAAAATCGCTGTTTTCTTGGTCACCTTGGCTCTACCTAAAAATGTAATAAAAAGTGCTCAAAAAGTTGTATGTACCAAAAAATGGTACCAATAAAAACGACCGCTCGTCCCTCAATAAATAAGCCCTCACTCCGCTCTATTGACTGAAAAATAAAAAAGTTGTGGCTCTTGGAACGCGGGGAGGAAAAAACTAAAAAGGAAATTAAAAAAATGGATCAGTCCAGAAAGGGTTAATTCCTTTCTAATGAAAAAACATTTATGACCACCCGTGGGGTATTGCCGTACTCGGGAGAAATTGCTTTACAAATGTTGGGCAGCTTTTTCCCCCTTTATCCTTTGTGAAATTGAAAAAATGCAACATTTTAGTGGAAGAAATGTTGATATTCATTTTCACGGCCTAATTCTAATAAATCCTGCAAAAGACTTGTGGGGTCTAAATGCCCACTATATCCCTAGATAGATTCTTTAAGTGGTTCTAATTTCCACTTTTGGGGGGTTTCCACTGTTTTGGTCCCTCGGGGGCTTTGCAAATGCGACATGGCACCCAAAAACCATTTCAGCTAATTTTGAGCTCCAAAAGCCAAATAGCGCTCCTTCCCTTCTAAGCCTTGCTGTGGGTCCAGAAAGCAGTTTATTACCACATATGGCATATTTCCGTAATCGGGAGAAATTGTTTTACAAATGTTGGGGTGCTTTTTCTCCTTTATTCCTTGTAAAAATTAAAAATGGCTACCTTTTTTTTCAGAAAAGTAGATTTTTACCTTTACAGAATAATTCCAATGAATTCAGGAAAACAACCGTGGGGTCAAAATGCTAACTTTACCTCTAGAAAAATTCCTTGATGAGTGTAGTTTCCAAAATGGGGTCACTTTCCAGGGGTTTCCACTATTTTGTTCCCTCCAGTGCATTTCAAACGCGACACGGCACTGAAAACTATTCCAACAAAATCAGAATTTCAAAATCCAAATGGTGCTCCTTCCCTTCTAAGTCCTGCTGTGGGTCCAAACAGCAGTTTATTACCACATATGGGGTATTGCTATAATCAGGAGAAATTTCTTTACATATGTTGGGGTGTTTTTTCTCTTTTATTCCTTGAAAAAATTAAAAATTTCTACGTTTTTTCAGAAAAAAAGTAGATTTTCATCTTTACAAACTAATTCAAATAAATTTAGCCCAAAATCTGTGGGTTCAAAATGCTAACTATACCACTAGATAAATTCCCTGAGGGGTGTCGTTTCCAAAATGAGGTCACTTTTGGGGGTCTTTATTGTTTTGGCCCCACAAGACCTCTTCAAACCTGACATGGTACCTAAAATATATGCTAAAAAAAAAGAGGCCCCAAAATCCACTAGGTGCTCCTTTGCTTCTGAGGCCTGTATTTCAGTAAATTAGCGCACTAGGGCCACATGTGGGGTATTTCTAAAAACTGCAGAATCTGGGCAATAAATAATGAGTTACATTTCTCGGGTAAAACCTTCTGTGGTATAGAAAAAAATGTATTACAAATGAATTTTGTAAAAAAAAAAATGAAATTTGTAACTTTCACCTCTACTTTGCTTTAATTCCTGTGAAACGCTTAAAGCGTTAATACACTTTCGGAATGCTGTTTTGAATACTTTGAGGGGTGCCGTTTTCAAAATGGGGTGATTTATGGGCACTTTCTAATATATAAGGCCCTCAAAGCCACTTCAGAACTGAATATGAGAAATTCCTGCTAAAGTTCTAAGTCTTGTAACGTCCTAGAAAAATAAAAGGATGTTCAAAAAATGATGCCAAACTAAAGTAGACATATGAGGGATTGTTAACTAGTAACTATTTTGTGTGGTATTACTGTTTTACAAGCAGATACATTTAAATTTCGAAAAATGCAAATTTTTGCAAATTTTCTCCAAATCTTGGTGTTTTTTACAAATAAATATTGAATTTATCAACCAAATTTTTTCACTAACATAAAGTACAATAAATATGTCATGAGAAAACAGTCTCAGAATCGCTTGGATAGGTAAAAGCATTCTGGAGTTATTACCACATAAAGTGACACAAAACAGGCTCAGTCCTGAAGGGGTTAAATTGTACCTTTTAACTGCCTTGACATTGTTATATTTAGTGCAGTCATACGCCAATTAAAACATATCGAGTAAAACTATTTTTGGCTATATGCCCTTCATACTCACACAGTTTTCCAACTATGAAATCACTGAAATAAAATCTGCATGTGAACGTACCTTACAAGAAACTTCATTTGAATAAAATAAAAACACAACGATAGCTTACCTGCCAGCAATATTAATGACTTTTGCTACCTCAGGTGACAGTAACAGGTGGATTATGTAAACCCACTCAAATAGATTTTCATTGAAATACAGGTGTCATGAAGCTGAGAGAGGGTCCTGTTCGTGTGACTATAGGAAACATATTTCCCAGCCAGTGGTGCATGTCACTCCGAGACCCAGACATCAGAATGCCCCTTGCTGAGAAGTTTCACTCAGCAGCAATTTGCAACCAATATTTATCCTCCGGTTATTTCATATAGGTCTCCTATTCTGGACATAATTAAAAGCTTTCAGTACAAATGCTTCTTGTGAGTGAAGTGACAGCTACCTGCAAGTTAACACCACTTCATGGCTTCAGGTATCTCAGACTGAAGCCCTTTCCAAATTTCGCATAATTATTTGCTCCCAAACAGAAAGGTCTTTATGTAAGATAAGAAGTTTGAAGAGGAATATGAAACATGATCTAATTATCTGGGATCCAAAGACAGGACGCAGGTATGTGTCTGCACAAGAGCTTCTAATAACAGGAACCCAAAAGCTAAGAGGCCACAAAAAGCCGCTAATATTAAAGAACAAATACCTTTCACTTGGGTTCCCCTAGGGAATGTGACCTGCTCAGGTTTCTGTTGTTTTTACAGGAGAGGTGCAAGATGAGGAGATGTCTGGGAAATAAGACTGATATTAACCCACCCTACAAATCCTGGCAGTGATAGGGCATGTTCACACGTGGCGGAATTTCACTTAAATTCCGCTGCGGACACTCCGCAGCGTTAATCCGCAGCGGTGCCGTTTGTCCATTGACTTACACTTTAATTTAGCAGTGTTCGTTTAGACGAGGCGTAAAATTCCGCTGCGGAGCATAGGCTGCGGAGCGGAATTTGGTGTCCGCAGCATGCTCTGTCTGTTGCGGAGCAGTGGCGGACTCATGGCGGAATTTCTCCATTGACTTCAATGGAGAGTCAAAATTCCGCAATGAAGTCCGCAGATCTTATGTGTGCTGCGGAGCGTATTCGTTTTACTACCATGACATTTCTTCATTCTGGCTGGACCTATGTATTTCTAGGTCTACAGCCAGACTGAGGAAGTCAATGGGGCTCCCGTAATGACGGGAGCGTTGCTAGGAGACGTCGGTAAATAGTCACTGTCCAGGGTGCTGAAAGAGTTAAGCGATCGGCAGTAACTGTTTCTGCACCCGGGACAGTGACTACCGATCTCAATATACATGTATCTGTAAAAAAATAGATAAGTTCATACTTACCGAGAACTCCCTGCGTCTGTCTCCAGTCCGGCCTCCCAGGATGACGTTTCAGTCTAAGTGACGGCTGCAGCCAATCACAGGCCAAGCACAGGCTGCAGCGGTCACATGGACTGGCGCGGCATCCAGGGAGGTCGGGCTGGATGCCGAAAGAGGGACGCGTCACCAAGACAACGGCCGGTAAGTATGAAAATCGTTTACTTTCACTAGGGAAAGTGCTGTCCCTTCTCTCTATCCTGCACTGATAGGGAGAAGGGAAGCACTTTTCCCGCAGTCCGCAGCAGCTAGTCCGCATCAATGTACTGCACATTTTGTGCAGATCCGCAGCAGAATCTGCAACGCAGATTCTGTGCGGCATTGATGCGGACAGTTGCGGAGGAATTCCGCCACGTCTGGCCGTGCCCATAGGGTCAACATGATTGCATCTAACTATCATCATCATCATATCCACAAGATACTGCACATATATGCTATATAAAATATATATACACCAGTCTGGTCTGCCTATGGGTATCTGTAATTTGGCGACAGTCACTGACCTATAACAGCATATGTATAATTAAAGAGATTGGTATTTAACAGGATATAGGCTTTGTTCAGTTTGTAGCTTCCCCTTGCCATCAGGGGTTACAGTAATTTTTGACGGCAATGTTTTTTTTCCTGACAAAAATGCTGGAACCTCAACAAAATCCTGACAATAGGGTCCATCAGGATTTGTTGGGATCCATTTGAAAAAAGATCCGTCATAACTCTCATGGCTCCGGTATGTACAGAAGCCATGACGCTAGTGTACACAGAGCCTTAAAGTATTTAAAAAAATAATAATTAATTAATGTGTTTTTAAGCAACTTTCAAATTGACTTAGATGTGATTGATACGAGCTGGATCCTGTGTGTCAGAGACTCACAGGATCCGCTCTCAGCCGAGCCGTCAGTACAACTGAACTGACAGATTTGGCTGAGAGAGAAATGTACAGATGGCATGTATAAAATATAGATAGAAGCTGTATCGTAAAAAGTAAAAATATTTCTTTCCTAAAAGTCAATTTGAAAGTTGCTTAAAAATACATAACACATTGATTTATTAATAAATCCTCCCAACAGTGCACATGGTCCTTAAAATACCAAAGACATAAGAGTGTATCTGTCAGACTAAATACAGCCAACAGTCCTTTGCACACCGTAACATTCCCAGAAAGCGTAACAAAACTGATTTTGAACATGTTACGTTATTTCTGTCTGCATTGACTGGGAGTGTACTAGAGAAGAAGCTCAGCAGGACAAGTTTTTTGTCGTCAGAATCTCTCAGTAATGCAGTGGTGGCAATTTGCAGATTGTGCTTTTTATTGAAGGTCTTAAAGAACAAAACTATTAGGGTATGTGCAGGAGAAAACAGCTGCGTCGTTTCAGACGTAAAAGCTCCTCCTCGCATTTTGCGAGGTGTCTTTGACGCCCGTAATCTTGAGCTGCTCTTCATTGACTTCAATGAAGAATGGCTCAAATTACGTTGCAAAGAAGTGCCCTGCACTTCTTTGCCGAGGCAGTCAATTTACGCGTCGTCATTTGACAGCTGTCAAACGACTACGCGTAAATGACAGGTCGTTGGCACAGTACGTCGGCAAACCCATTCAAATGAATGGGCAGATGTTTTCCAACGTATTGTAGCCCTATTTTCAGGCCTAAAACGAGGCATAATACGCCTCGTTTACGTCTGAAAATAGGTCGTGTGAACCCAGCCTTAGGGTCAAAACATTGTAATGTGCAAATAAAATACTAAAAATGGCAATTAAATGTTATTACGCCTGAAAGGATGGCTCCATAACGTCTGCAAACATCTGCCCATTGATTTCAATGGGTTTTACGATGTTCTGTTCAGACGAGGTGTATTTTTATGCGTCGCTGTCAAGAGACCGCACGTAAAAAGACGCCCGCCTCAAAGAAGTGCATGTCACTTGAGACGTAATTGGAGCCGTTTTTCATTGACTCCATTGAAAAACAGCTCCAATTACGTCCGTAATGGACGCCGCGAAGAATGCGTGCACTTGCAAAAACTTCTGAAATTCAGGAGCTGTTTTTGCCTGAAAACAGCTCCGTAATTTCAGACGTATTTGGCGTTGCCGTGTGAACATACCCTAACTCTGCAGCTGGAGACAGGGCGTCCTGCTCGTCTTCATGGCTCCCATATGCAGAACGGCCGCCAGTGCTATAGAATCTTTCAGCGCTATAATCGTTGTCAGTATTTCACTTTTTGGAGAATAATAAATGTGCCCAGCTTTTACAGCTCTGCCGTTTTATTAATTTTCCAATGCCAGTTCCAAACAATGAGCTTAGACCAGTGCACTAGTAAATAATCACATTTACTCCATTGAAAGGCATATGTTGTATTTTTATACATATGATCATGCCTTTCAGAGATGGAGCAACGCCTCTCAATAACGGATTTTCCTAAGAATGGTATGCATGTTTATGACTGTATATAGCACGTAGTCTTTTATTTGGGATACATTA
The DNA here is from genome assembly GCF_050947455.1 of Rhinoderma darwinii. NCBI lineage: Eukaryota > Metazoa > Chordata > Amphibia > Anura > Rhinodermatidae > Rhinoderma > Rhinoderma darwinii. Next base: position 321,194,645 of record NC_134689.1, read on the forward strand.
TTAATAATACCAGAATTTTTTTCGAAGTTGTGGAAAACATCTGGAAAGTCCCGCAGACACAGATAGGTTTATATCAAAATAAGCTATAACGAAAATTGTAATAAAATCCCGAGATTTCCCTGATGATGAAAACATTGGTTTGTAGATAGTTTGTGCTACAGAAATACTTTGAACTAGATCTATCATTACTCAGGCGTTATCATGAACACAATGACTTCCCTGCATCCTCCTGCGCTGTTTGTGGTATTCCCCTACAGATATTGAGATGTAATATGCCTGTTTACTGTAAACCGCTAGTAATGGTCTGACCCCTTTTTGTTACCAGGTCATACATTTATCTTCTATGTGCACGCAGGCCACCTCAAAGAAGACGCTGCGTAGTTTAGTGCTTTTCACTCCCTTGGCTTTTGCTCCTGGAGATTATGTTGTGGGTTTATTTTACTGTAATAAGGCACATTGCAGCTCTGAAGAAACACAAAGGACATAATATATGATGACAGGAACATGCACAACAAATAGGGGTCAAACAAAAAGAGAAGAAAAAAGAGACAAAAGTCATCGTATGAATACAAGCCGTGGAATTCAGCTACCACCCACCTTCCCGTAGCATACGCAGTTCTTTGTCACTCAGTTTATTGTTTCTATATTACAGCTATTGGATAAATAAAGGTCTTGCTGACCATTATGAAAGAGACATTTCCTTCTGTTCAATTGTGAAAATATTTATTCCGCTTTTTTTGTTTTTAGGTAGATGTGTTTCTGGGAAAGCTGGATGACAATCAATATGGCCACTGTTACAGCTCTCACAGGGGTTGTCACACAGTCCAGAATGACAGAAATGATATGGCAGGAAGGCTGTATCACTGTATAACTAGGCTGGGGAAGCTCAATGACAACCCCTGTGGGAATTTTAAAGGGGTTTTCCATTTTTATGTAAATAAAGTTTAAGTGAATAAATGGAAAGCTCTTCACCTTTCTAATATACTTTGTTTCAGTTCCTCACTATTTTCAAGATATTTCCTTGCCGTCTGTGAATGAGAACACTTTTGTTTCCATTCAGAGGATGTAAACCTGTACATACCTAGTTCTGCTCTCAACTGAAAAGTGGATACAATTGTATCCAGTCTAGACAATACTCTGTGCGCTAAATACACCAGCACCAATGCTGAAATCTCTCTGTTAGTTTGCTACAATGCATCAGTCTGCAATCCAGGCTGTTCCTCTCTTTTAGGGTTAGTTCACACAGAGTTTTTTGACACGTTTTTTGACGTGTAAAACGCGTCAGAAAACACGCCAAAAAACGGCCGAAAATGCCTCCCATTGATTTCAATGGGAGGCGGAGGTGTTTTTTTCCCACGAGCGGAAAAAACGGCTTGCGGGAAAAAGAAGAAGGGACATGCCCTATCTTCGGGCGTTTATGCCTATGACCTCCCATTGACATCAATGGGAGGCAGAGAAAGGATATTTCGCAACGTTTTTTGCCGACGGCACTTAATGGGCGCGGGCGAAAACGCAGCGAAAATCGGCGTGCAGGCAGAGCTAAATCTGCCTCAAAATTCCAAACGGAATATTGAGGCAGATTTTCTGCCTCCAAAAAACTCTGTGTGAACCCAGCCTCACACAGCCTCACATCTGCATTGGAGCCTCCGTTTGAAGCCTCTATCGCAGACTCCTTAGTTTTTACTGGACAAAATAGTGTATTTACATCTGTCTTGGAGGCTCAGTTGCAGATCCTGTCAAAAATGGGAAAAAAAAAAAACATAGACGTTAAAGTCTGTCATGTGACAGATCTGGCACAGCTTTTTTTTTTTTTTCTGTTCCTATGACGGCACTGAAAAACAGAAATACGCACACAACTGAAACACAAAGTATATTAGAAAGTTGTAGAAGTCATTTATATAGTTGATTATTTAGATAAAACAAGAAAACCTTTTAATGGCTGAATACAGAAAAGAGAATACAAGGACATATAATATATAAAAAAGATGATTTTAGTTAAAAATGTTCCTCAAAGGGGTTGTCTTGTTTAGAAATTCCATTTTCATATATGCTCTGTTCAGGATCCTCATCTCTTGGCCAGATTTGAGAGCTGTTACAAAGAGCATTTTTCGCTCTAGAGGACCTGTACTGTCCTGCATTACACAGACAACTTATTGATATGAATGGACACTGTGCAATGCTTCATTTCTCCAGTGGTGTCACTGCAGTGAAATTGAACGTTTACTGCAAGGTTTCCTCACAACTTACAGCTGATCGCTGGGATCCCACTTTGTGATTAGTTTATTATCAAGGGGCCCTTCTAACAAGTAGTTATTGTCCATACAAATTACATGTTTTATCTATAATACAGCACCCACAGAAATCTATGGGGCCCTATGTACCTCTGTATGACTCTCATTTTATATGGCATACAAAGGTTTTTTCGGTTCATACGTAATGTGACGAGTGCTATTTTCCTGGAGAATATTAAGAGATATTCTCTATGATAATTCCAATGCTTTAATCAGCAGGTTAGAATTGGTTGACATGTAGTCATCAGTCTAGGTATTTTCTTAAGTAATGTTTTGCAGAAATTACTTGGATGGCGTCACCAATACTGAACTTATCACAATAGAAAATAGATAACATTGAACTTGAAACAATTCAGACTAACTATAAGAAATCCCTATCTAATCTATCTATCTATCTATCTATCTATCTATCTATCTATCTATCTATCTATCTATCTATCTATCTATCTATCTATCTATCTATCTATCTATCTATCATTATGAATGAGCTCTTTGGCTTTTCCAGATAAGAGATTTAAGAACTCATTAAAGGGGTTGTCTCATAAAGACAACCTGTCAATATGTCCTATAAGGACATTATAGAGGTGTGTGCCCCACTTGGGACCCCCTCTATGAGCCAGATTAAGAAAGAGCAGCTCCCATTCTGGTCGACTGGACCCTTCCATGTATTACATGGTCGGACATTTATTTGAATAGCCAGCATGTAATACGGCATGTACAGATGTAGCGATCTTTAACTTGACTTTGAACACGTTAGGCTTCGTTCACATCTGCGCTAGGGTCCGTCGGAACAGGACCCTGACTTACACGTTTCCATCACCATTGATTTCAATGGTGACGGATCCGGTGCCAATGGTTTCCGTTTGTCTCAGTTGTGCAGGGTTTCCGTCGTTTTGACAGATTCAATAGCAACCTTTGGTTTCCGTTTGTGTCAGTCATGGTCCCGTTCCGTAGGAAAGCTTCGATGGAACGACGAAACTGGACCCTAGCGCAGATGTGAACGAAGCATACACATACACAGTAACAAAAAAACTTTAACTGGACTCTTTCAATGGGTTTCAATAGCTTAAAGGGGTTTTCCCACGAGAGACATTTATGACACATCCACAGGATATGTCATAAATGTCAGATAGATGCAGGTCCCACCTCTGGGACCCGCGTCTATCTCCAGAACGGGGCCCCCCTAAACCCCGTTCAGCCGCTGTGTGTTGCGGCTGAATGTGGTCAATTCCGACTTTGAAAAACGTTATATGGTCGATAGTTACGGTAACACCATAGCTCGCATGCTACGCTTCTTCTGTAACTGCCATTCACTACTATTGGAATTATGGAAACTGCGTAGCTCAGCGAGTTACGCTGTTAACGTAACTCACAACCATATAACATTTTTCATGGTCGGAAAACACCTCATTCAGCCGCAACACACAGCGGTTGAACAGGGTTTAGGGGGCCCCATTCTGGAGATAGGTGCGGGTCCCAGAGGTGGGACCCGCATCTATCTGACATTTATGATATATCCTGTGGATATGTCATAAATGTCCTTCATGAGAAAACCCCTTTAACTCCTTAACACTGAAGGACGGATATATCCGTCCTGAGCAGCTGCTAGTTCGCGCAGGAGGACGGATATATCCGTCCTGTGATGGCGTGGGTACTGAGACTGTACCCACGCGATCAGCAGCAGGAGCACGGCTGTTATACACAGCCTGGCTCCTGCTGCAACTGCCGGAATCGAAGCACGCTCTGATTCCGTCAGTTTAACCCCTTAAGGACACATCCTGTTTTGGCCTTCAGGACACAGCCGATTTTTTCAAATCTGACATGTTTCACTTTATGTGGTAATAACTCCGGAATGCTTTTACCTATCCAAGCGATTCTGAGATTGTTTTCTCGTGACACATTGAACTTTATGTTACTGGCAAAATTTGCTCGATACATTAAGTATTTAATTGTGAAAAACACCAAAATGTAGCGAAAAATTGCAAAAATTTGCATTTTTCTAAATTTATATGTATCAGCTTGTAAGACAGATGGTAATACCACACAAAATTGTTGCTAATTAACATCACCCATATGTCTACTTTAGATTGGCATTGTTTTTTGAACATCCTTTTATTTTTCTATGACATCACAAGGCTTAGAACTTTAGCAGCAATTTCTCACATTTTCAAGAAAATTTCAAAAGGCTATTTTTACAGGGGCCAGTTCAGATGTGAAGTGGATTTTAGGGCCTTATATATTAGAAACCCTCGATAAGTCACCCCATTTTAAAAACTTCACCCCTCAAAGTATTCAAAACAGCATTTAGAAAGTTTCTTAACCCTTTAGATGTTTCACAGGAATTAAGGCAAACTAGATGTGAAATGTTCAAATTTATTTTTTTTTTGCAGAAATTCATTTTTCATCTATTTTTTTTGTAACACAGAAAGTTTTACCAGAGAAACGCAACTCAATATCTATTGCCAAGATTCTGCAGTTTTTAGAAATACCCCACATGTGGCCCTAGTGCGGTAATGGACTGAAGCACCGGCCTCAGAAGCAAAGGAACACCTAGAGGATTTTGGGGCCTCCTTTTTATTAGAAAATATTTTAGGCTCCATGTCGGATCTGAAAGGCTCTTGCGGCACCAAAACAGTGGAAATCCCCCAAAAGTGACCCCATTTTGCAAACTACACCCCTTGAGGAAATTATCTAGGGGTATAGTGAGCATTTTGACCCCGCAGGTTTTTTGCAGAAATTATTGGAAGTAGGCCGTGAAAATGAAAATCTACATTCTTTCAAAGAAAATGTAGGTTTAGCTAATTTTTTCTAATTTCCACAAGGACTAAAAGGAGAAAATGCACCACTACTTTTGTAAAGCAATTTCTCCCGAGTAAAACAATACCCCGCATGTGGTCATAAACGGCTTTTTGGACACACGGCGGAGATTAGAAGGGAAAGAGCGCCATTTGGCTTTTGGAGCTCAAATTTAGCAGGAATGGTTTGCGGAGACCACGTCGCATTTGCAAAGCCCCTAAGGGACCAAAACAGTGAAAACACCAAAAAAGTTACTCCATTTAGGAAACTACACCCCTTGAAGAATTCATCTAGGGGTGTAGTGAGCATTTTGAACCCACAGGGGTTTCATAGATTTTATTAGAATTGGGCAGTGAAGATAAAAAAAATCCTTTTTTTCCAATAAGACGTAGCTTTAGCTCCAAATTTTTCATTTTCTCAACAAATAAAGGAATAAAAGAACCCCAACATTTGTAAAGCAACTTCTCTGGAGTATGGCAATACCCCATTTGTGGTCATAAACTGCTGTTTGGGCACACGGCAAGGATCAGAATAGAAGGAGTGCCATTTGGAGCACAGATTTTGCTGGATTGGTTTCTTGACACCATGTCGCTTTTGCAAAGCTCCTAAGGTGTCAGTACAGTGGAAACTCCCCAAAAGTGATTCCATTCACAAAACTACACCCCTTGAGGAGTTCATCTAGGGGTGTAGTGAGCATTTTGACCCCACAGGTGTTTCATAGATTTTATTAGAATTGGGCAGTGAAAATAAAAAAAATCCTTTTTCTTCAATAAGACGTAGTTTTAGCTGAAAATGTTTCATATTCTCAACAAATAAATGTAAAAGAGCACCACAACACTTGTAAAGCAACTTCTCCTGTGTATGACAATACCACATATGTGGTCATAAACTGCTGTTTAGGCACAGAGTAGGGCACAGAAGGGAAGGAGCGCCATTTGGCTTTTGGAGTACAGATTTTGCTGGATTGGTTTCTGGGCGCTATGTCGCATTTGCAAAGTCCCTGTGGGACCAAAACAGTGGATCCCCCCCAGAAGTGACCCCATTTTGGAAACTACACCCCTCAAGGTATTCACCTAGGGGTGTAGTGAGCATATTAACCCCACAGGTGATTGGCAGAAATTGGTGTGCACGTGATGTTGCAGAGTGAAAATGGTTTTTCAATAGATATGCCAATATCCAGCTTGTGCCACTGGAGACACACACCCCAAAAATTATTAAAAGGGTTCTCCCGGGTATGGCGATGCCATATATGTGGAAGTAAACTGCTGTTTGGGCACACTGTAGGGTTCAGAAGGGAGGTAGAGCCATTTGGCTTTTGGAGCGTGGATTTTGCTTGTAGCAGTTTTGTTTGGAGTCTTACTGGTGTTTCCGTTTATAATGTGGGGGTACATGTAAGGCGGGCGGAGTATATAAGGGGCATAGTCAGGTGGTATAGTGGGGTAAAAAAAAACAATAAAATAATCCATAGATGTGTGTTATGCTGTGACACAATCCTTTCTGCACAGGCCGGTGTCGCACTAATAAATGGTCTTTACTTATCCCCCTTTTGGTCCGCACTCGGCACCTTTGCAGTTTGGGGAATTTTGCTGGGAAGTGTTGTCCTGGTATAATACGGGCACCCTCGCTTCCAGCAGATATGTTTGGGCCCTCCCCTTCCTGGATCCCTAATTTTAGGGGCCTTGATAATTCGCCACTTGAAACAGAAGAAATGTTCCCCTCGGGCCGGCACAACTGCATATTTTTATTTCCTGGCTTATTGGTGCCTTGACTAATTTTATTTTTTCATAGACGTAGTGGTATGAGGGCTGTTTTTTTTTGCGGGACGAGCTGTAGTTTTTATTGGTACCATTTTGGGGTACACGCGACTTTTTGATCACTTGTTATCCTTTTTTTTTGGGAGGCAAGGTGACCAAAAAACAGCAATTCTGGCATATTTTTTTAGTTCTTTTTATACAGCGTTCGCCACGTGTTATAAATTACATGTTACCTTTATTCTGCGGGTCAGTCCGATTCCGGTGATACCTAATTTATAGCACTTTTTATGTTTTACAACTTTTTGCACAATAAAATAACTTTTGTAAAGAGAATGGATTTTTTCTGTCGCCAAGTTGTGAGAGCCATAACGGTTTTAAATTTTTCGTCGGCGGAGCTGTATGAGGGCTTGTTTTTAGCGAGACGAGTTATAGTTTTTATAGGTACCATTTTTAGGTACATGCGACTTTTTGATCACTTTTCATTTCAATTTTTGGAAGACAAAGTGACCAAAAAATAGCAATTATGTCAGTATTTTTTAGTTATTTTTTTTACGGCGTTCACTGTGCGGAATAAATAACATAATATTTTTATAGTTCAGGTCGTTACGGTCGCAGCGATATGTATGGCTTTATTATTTTTTTCAATAATAAATGACTTGATAAGGGAAAAAGGGCGATTGTGTTTTGTGTTATTATTTGAAACTTTTATTGTATTTTTTACAACTTTTATTTTTACTTTTTTGACACTTTTTTTGACACTTTTCTTTAGTCCCACTAGGGGACTTGAAGGTCCAACAGTTTGTTTGATGTTCTAATACATTGCACTACCTATGTAGTGCAATGTATTAGAACTGTCAGTTGTTCACTGACAGCAAGCCGATCAGGCTCCGCCTCTGGGCGGGGCCTAATCAGCTTACGTAATGGCAGACAGGAGTCCATTGTTAGGGCTCCTGTTGCCATGGTAGCAGTCGCCAGCCTTGCCATCGCGTGGCAAGGCTGATGATTTGCTACAAACCTCTAGGATGCAGCGATCACAATGGATCGCTGCATCGAAGGGGTTAATGCCAGGAATCGGAGCTAGCTCCGGTTCTTGGCGATAGATCGGGGTGTCCGCTGTAACATACAGCGGACACCCACTGCTGATGACGCCGGCTCAGCTTCTGAGCCGGAAGCTGAGCCGGCGCCATCTTGCCGATGGTACCGGAAGCCTCCTGGGCCTCGCCGACGACGGGGCATAGGAGGATTCCGTTGCTGGCGGACCGGGAGGTAAGCATTAGCCCTCCGATCGCCTTTGCAGCCACCGGCAACCCAGCGATCATGTTGCTGGGGCGCCGGTGGCTATAAACTCCTCACATGCTGCGATCGCTATTCAACGCAGCATGTGAGGGGTTAATCGGTCGGATCGGAGGCTAGCTCCGGTCCTGGCCGATACCTCAGGGTGCCAGCTGTAACATACAGCTGTCACCCGGCGGTGATGTCGCTGGCTCGGCTCCTGAGCCAGCTTCATCTCCATGACGTACAGTTACGTCAAGATGCGGGAACAGTCCATCTCCCATGACGTAACTGTACGTGATTTTGCGGGAAGGGGTTAACCCATTAAATGCCGCTGTCAATAGTGACAGCGGCATCTAATGTGTTTGACAGAGGGAGGGAGCTCCCTCTGTCACCCGATCGGCGCCCCCGCAAACAAATCGCGGGTCGCCGTCGGGTTTCCATGACAGCCGGGGGTCTAACAAAGACCCCCAGGTCTGTCTTCAGCAACTGCCTGTTAGGCGATGCCGGAGGCATGACCTAACAGATTGCCTGTCAGTTTTACACTGACAGGCAATAATGCTTTGGTATACTAAGTATACCAAAGCATTATATATGCGATCGGCACATCGCATAGTGAAGTCCCCTGGTGGGACTTTAAAAAAAAATGTCAATCAGTTAAATAAAGTTTGTGGAAAAAAAAACAAAAAAAAATTACAGTCAAAATCAACTAAAACTACTTTTTTTGCCCAAAAAGTGGTTTTATTCAGTAAAAGTGTCAAAACAAATCACACATACACATATATGGTATCCCCGCGATCATAACAACTTGACCAATAAAATGAACACATTAATTAAACCGCCGGATGAACGGCGTCCAAAAAAAACGCAAAAAACAACGGCAAAATTCTCTCTTTTCTCCCATTCGCCCCATAAAAAATAAAATAAAAGTTAATCTATAAGTCCTATGTACCCCAAAATAGTACTAATGAAAACTACACATTGGCCCGCAAAAATCAAGCCCACATACGGCCACATCGACGGAAAAATAAAAAAATGACGGCTCTTGGAACGCGGCGATGCAAAAACAAGTAATTTTTTTCTAAAAGGCTTTTTATTGTGCAAACGTAGGAAAACATATAAAACCTTTACATATTTGGTATCCCCGTAATCATGCCGACCCATAGAATAAAATTAACATGTTATTTACGCTGCATAGTAAACGGCGTAAATTTATAACGTGAAAATTAATGCTGGAATAGCTGCTTATTTTCAATTCTCTCCTAAAATAAAGTTAATAAAAGTTAATCAATATATTGTAAGCATCTAAAAATGGTACAATTACAAAATACAACTCGTCCCGCAAAAAACAAGCCCTTATACGGCTATGTCGACGGAATAAAAAAAAATTACGACTCTTGGAATGCGACCATGAAAAAACAAAAAATAATCCTTGGTCACTAACGTGCAAAATGGCCCGGTCATTAAGGGGTTAAAGGGATCCTGTCATCAACATCTTACCTGTCAAACTCGCCTGACCCCTCAATGGCCGCAGCTGTCCAGAGTTCGTTCCTGTTCTCTTCTTTCCTGAAGTCCTCCTCTGTCGGTAAATGTAGTCGTTTAAACTCTTCCTGCCTTTTATGGTAATTAGTTTCCCCTCTGGGACGCAGCTTCTTAACCCCGCCCACCGCCGACACCTGTCCGGCCCTGACTGGCTAAGGAGCTGTCAATCAAAAAGAGGGAGGTGGAGTCCACTCTGACGCTGGAGGAATGAAAACCTGACCCTTTTCAGATGAAAATCTGACTCTTTTCTGCTCATTTGCATACGGCGTGGGACCACTGAAAAACGGAATACTAAAGGTACAGAACTTACTTAGAACATATTTATAGCTTAGATGACAATGATTTTTCACCCACTTTCACCAGGTATTGCTGGCTTTATAGCTAAAATGCTGGTGACAGGTTCCCTTTAAGTGATAAGTTATCACGCTGTAGCATTTTATCAGAGCCAAGACAATGGCTATACATCTGTATGGTCAGACATGGCTTGCAATAATGGCTTATCGCCGGGGTTTTCTAAAAATGGGTTGGCTTCATGAGACGAGCCCTCAGACAGCTTGGCCCGGTGAGACGGCTACTTTTTTTCCTCCTACAACTCCGTCCCTGTTATTAGTATCTTTTAGACAGGGGCGTAGCTAAAGGCTCATGGGTCCTGGTGCAAGAATTCAGCTTGGGCACCCCTACCCCTCCCCAACATCACAAGACCCCTTCCGCGCCTATGGCCAGTCGCCTTGCCCAACAGCCCCCTAGTATAATTCCCCCCATAGCCGCCCCCACAGTATAATGCCCCCCATTAGCTGCCCCCATACAGTATAATGCTCCCCGTAGCTGCCCCCATACAGTATAATGCTCCCCATAGCTGCCCCCATACAGTGTAATGCTCCCATAGCTACCCCCCCACAGTAAAATGCTCCCATAGCTACCCCCCCCACAGTATAATGCCCCCATACAGTATAATGCCCCCCATAGCAGACCCCATACAGTATAATGCCCCTCATAAATTCCCCCATACAGGATAATGCCCCCATAGCAGCCCCATACAGTATAATGCCCCTCATAGCTGCCCCCACACAGTATAATGCCCCCATAAAGTATAATGCCCCCATAGCAGCCCCATACAGTAGAATGCCTCCATAGCTGCCACATACAGTATAATGCCCCCATACAGTATAATGCACTCCATAGCAGTCCATACAGTATAATGCCCCTCATAGCTGCCCCACACAGTATAATGCCCCCATACAGTATAATGCTCCCAAAGCAGCCCCATACAGTATAATGCCCTCTTTAGCTCCCCCCACACAATATAAAGCCCCCATAACTGTCTCCCTACAGTGTAATGCCCCCCATAGCTGCCACCATATCAGCCCCCCAGACAGTATAATGCCCCCATAGCAGACCCCATATGGTATAATGTCACTCATAGCTGCCCAACACAGTATAATCCCCCATAGCAGCCCCATACAGTATAATACCCCTCATAGCTGCCACCATATCAGCCCCCATACAGTATAATGCCCCTCATAGCTGCCACCATACTAGCCCCCCTCCTTATACAGTATAATTCCTCCATATGTGCATAATAGAAAAATAATAAAGTTACTTATCTATCCCCGTTCCCACGACGGGTGGAGGAGATACTTCTCCTTCTTTGCCCTGTGTTGAGTGACTCGGCGCAGACAGGCGCGATGACGTCACTAAATCGCGCCTGTATGCGCTGAGCCGCTAATAGCTCACAGCACAGTGAATGCTAGAGCAAGGAGCCGTCAGCTCCTTCCTCCAGGATTAAATTCAACTGGATCTGCGCTCTGAGGACGCAAATACAGTTGGAAGCAGGACCTCGGTGGGTGGTTCGCGACCCCCCGGAGGTCTTCACACGACCCCCCCAGGGGGAGTACGACCCACAGTTTGTAATGGCTTGTGTCGTGCAGTTTGTGTTTGCGGTGCAGAGAGGAGAGGGGGGCCTGTAATTTAAAGCCCCCCTCTCCTCTCTCGACCGCAAACACAGACAGTACAATACAACAGACAGTACAATATAACACACATACATTACGGGCCCCCTCTGCAGCTCATCTGCAGTCTTCCATGCTCTTCCGCATCGGCTCTTCCACAGTGGCTGTAACGCCCCCTCACATGACATCACGGTCACATGGTACACTCAGTGTACCATGTGACTGACGTCTAAACAAACCATGCCCATACTCAGGAAGTGCTGGCATCACGGGGCACATACAAAGTTTGTATCAGCGCGCTGCGTGGCAACGGTGGGCCTGGGGGCCCGGTCGCCACCGCGACCGCTGCGACCCCTATAGCTATGCCATTGCATTTAGATTATGATATAGTCACCTGCAACCAGAATAACAATGAAAGGGAGTTTTTGTTAAACCAATTTAATTGCTTGTGATATATCTTTATATAAATATGTAAAACGTCCCCATAAAAACCAATGTGATCAGTGATCAGTCACGGGTTGCAGTTCAAGGAAGTGCGATTTCATCTCCAAGTTTGAAAGCATTACTTTACGGTCCAAATCATAAAGTTATGGAACATGCTCCCACAGGATTTGGTAGTGGCTGAAAGTGTGGAGAGATTTAACAAAGTGTTTGACATCTTCCTTGAGAAACACAATATACAGGGCTACAGGTATTAACCCCTTCCCGACATCTGCCGTATATATATGGAGCACTTTGGGTGGGGGAGTATGGGGCGGGCTCACGGGCTAGGCCCGCTCCATAGAATAAGCGTGTCGGCTGTATCTTACAGCTGACACTTCAGTGTAATCCGTTAAACGTCATAGTCTCAATAGTGACTGCGTCATTTGAATGGTTAGAAACAGGGGGGCGGCCCCCTGTAATGTTGCAAAGCCACACTGCGACTAAATCGTGGGGTGCCATTGGTTGGTATGGCAGCCTACGACTCAATCGTGGGGTGCCATTGGTTGGTATGGCAGCCTAGGGACCTCCAGGCAGGCCTTCAAAGGAGTGTGTCAGCAACACGAAATACTGCAATACATTAGTAATGCAGTATATCATGCAAACAATTTAACGATCACTGGTTCAAGTCCCCTAGGGGGACAAGTAAAACAAAGTTAAATACAGCAAAATAAAGTTTATATATATAAAATTAAAAGTTCAGAAAAAACCTCTATTCCCATTTTACCCCAAGCACAATTTAAAAAAAATAAAAAATTAACATAACTGGTATCGACACATCTGTAAAAGTCTGAACTATTACAATATATCATTATTTAGTCCACATGGTGAACGCAGTAAAAAATAAAAAATTAAACCACTGGAATCTGTGTTTTTTGGTCACTTTATCTGGCAGAATTTTTTTTAATAAAAAGTATTTCAAAATGGTACCAATAGAAACTACAGCTCCTCTTGCAAAAAATAAGCCCTCATACGGCAATATTGATGGAAAAATAAAAAAGTTATGGCTTTTGGAAAGTGGGGCGGAAAAAAACTAAAGTCAAAATCCGAAAAATTGCTGTGGCGGGAAAGGGTTAATGTAGAATGTTGATCCAGTATTCTCTCCGATTGCCAGCAAGGGTCAGGAAGTTATTTCTTCCACTACATGGCAGATTGGGTCTTTGTTATTCAGGGGTGTTTTTTCCTTTCTCTGGATCACTTGGGGTATGTAAGTATAAAAGGTTGATCGTGGATTTAGTTTTTTTTAACCTACTATGTAAAGGCCGAGACATTTGTTTTCCTCCTGTAGTAGAGATGAAGAAGTGATCTCAAGTTGTTTATGACCATCCTGAATTTAGTCTTTTTTTAGTTTAGTAGAAACACAGAATTCACACATGGCAGAAATTTGTTTCAGAAATTTCTGTGACTGAAAAATACGTTCCATACGGGATTGTTTTTGCTGCAAGGTCCATTTAGATGTATTGGACAATCGCAGAAATTTCTGCAACAAGTCTGTCATGTATACTTACACTAAGGCCTTATGTACTCCATTTGTCTCTACATAGTCTCTGCCATCTGCAGCTGAAGAATAAGTGGAACTACTTTTCAATATATATTATACATTATATTATTATTAGGTTTTACATTCTATAGAGTATATTTAAGCTAAAAGCCTTGGCTCCCACGCTGCTTATCCTGGAGTTGATCCAATTAAAACGTATTATTCTTCATAAAAAAATACTATGTTTTAATTTGCAGAGTGCTGGATGAACTTCTTTTTTTTTTTTATTGTGATATACTGGAACTCTACAGGATCGATGCACTGTGGGCACACACCTAAAATAACTTTAACCCCAGCATTGCAGGTGAGCTGGACTTTATTAAACATTTTATTTCACGACTATTTTTATTTTCAGGACAAGTTAAACTATGGACAATGGCTCATTTTGACCACCTATACTTTCTTATTCTTATGCTATATTTCACAGGTTGTGCTAGCCAACACAAAAGAAGAACACCTATTGTCTAACAAAGGGATTGATGTATTGTGACTATAGAGCACATCAAAGTCTTCTTGCTGACTTTAGCTCACTGTGAAATAAAGGTAGTAAACCCTATTTTGTCTGTTTCTTCCTTTTGTATATAAAATACATTCACTGTCCCTGCAGTGCTGACAAACTACACATAAAGCAAATATGCAGCTAGAATAAAGCATCTTGTCCCGCTTTCTTACCTGGCTTTAACTTCACCTTTTATGCCATTATTGAGCATTTCCGTTTAAAAAAGTCAACTGAAAATATGTTCTCCTGTCACCCAGCTATTTCTAGTGGGTAATCCCCCCTTTTCACCAGGCACCTCACCTCAAAATACTCTGAGTGCCTTCCATCTTCGACATATATATACCCAGCTATTTCAGGCACCTAAATGTCAAATCTTCCGAGTTATTCATCCCAGTAGGCAGATTTGCATTGATGTATACCACGCTCTTTTACAGCTATATAACTAGGTAGATTTTGGATGACAATCACAGCGGAATCTTCAGTGTTAGCCAAACAGGTTGCCACCTACTTTTCACAGAAACAGATAAAGCTAAAGACTACAGTAAAGCTCAATATAATTGTTATAAAAGATATGCAAAATGCATCTTAGTAAATATATTTCTCCTAGGAGCTGCCTTATTGTCTGATTGCCTATTATTTTTAATAATGCCTATGCCAAACCGGTGGAGTAGCCCAATGTGAGTCCACAAACCTGCTGCTGATAACCTGACCGTAACTTGTGGCCGTTGTTTTGTTTTCTAAGCTTTCGGAATCAGTACTGTAGCTTCTCTTAATCCTATGTTGGAGGGGGCTGAAGGTAGGGGAGTGATGTTTTTTTTACACATGAGACTGGATATTGGAGGGGGCTGAAGGGAGAGGAGTGATGTTTTACACATGGGCCTGTATGTTGGAGGGGGCTGAAGGTAGGGGAGTGATGTTTTACACATGAGACTGGATATTGGAGGGGACTGAAGTGAGGGGAGTGATGTTTTACACATGAGACTGTATGTTGGAGGGGGCTGAAAGGAGGGGAGTGATGTTTTACACATTGGACTATGTTGGAGGGGGCTGAAGGGAGGGGAGTGATGTTTTACACATTGGACTATGTTGGAGGGGACTGAAGGGAGGAGAGTGATGTTTTACACAAGACTATGTAGGAGGGGGCTGAAGGGAGGAGAGTGATGTTTTACACATAAGACTATGTAGGAGGGGGCTGAAGGGAGGGGAGTGATGTTTTACACATTGGACTATGCTGGAGGGGGCTGAAGGGAGCGGAGTGATGTTTTACACCTAAGACTGTATATTGGAGGGGACTGAAGGGAGGGGAGTGATGTTTTACACATGAGACTGTATATGCGTATCTTATGCGTAAACATCACTCCTCTCCCTTCAGCCCCCTCCAACATACAGTCTTATGCGTAAACATCACTCCCCTCACTTCAGCCCCCTCCAACATACAGTCTTGTGTAAAACATCACTCCCTCCCTTCAGCCCCCTGCAAAATACAGTTCCATGTGTAAAACATCACTCCTCTCCCTTCAGCCCCCTCCAAAATAGAGTCCCATGTGTAAAACATCACTCCCCTCTCTTCAGCCCCCTCCAACATAGTCCAATGTGTAAAACATCACTCCCCTCCCTTCAGCCCCCTCCAACATAGTCCAATGTGTAAAACATCACTCCCCTCCTTTCAGCCCCCTCCAACATACAGTCTCATGTGTAAAACATCACTCCCCTCCCTTCAGTCCCCTCCAATATCCAGTCTCATGTGTAAAACATCACTCCCCTACCTTCAGCCCCCTCCAACATACAGGCCCATGTGTAAAACATCACTCCTCTCCCTTCTGCCCCCTCCAACATACAGTCTTATGTGTAAAACATCTCTCTCCTCCGTTCAGCCCCCTCGAACATACAGTCTCATGTGTAAAACATCATTCCTCCTTCAGCCCCTCCAACATACAGTCTCATGTGTAAAACATCACTCCCTTCAGCCCCTCCAACATACAGTCTCATGTGTAAAACATCACTCCTCTCCCTTCTGCCCCCTCCAACATACAGTCTTATGTGTAAAACATCTCTCTCCTCCGTTCAGCCCCCTCGAACATACAGTCTCATGTGTAAAACATCATTCCTCCTTCAGCCCCTCCAACATACAGTCTCATGTGTAAAACATCACTCCTCTCACTTCAGCCCCCTCCAACATACAGTCTCATGTATAAAACATCACTCCCTCCCTTCAGCCTCCTCCAACATAGTCTCATGTGTAAAACATCACTCCCCTCTCTTTAGCCCCCTCCAACATACAGGGTTATGTGTAAAACATCACTCCCCTCCCTTCAGCCCCCTCCAACATAGTCTTATGTGTAAAACATCACTCTCCTCCCTTCAGTCCCCTCCAACATACAGTCTCATGTGCAAAACATCACTCCCCTCTCTTTAGCCCCCTGCAACAAACAGTGTTTTGTGTAAAACATTACTCCCCTCTCCCAAGAGGCCCCAACCGTTGGTGGGATTTCCTACCTAGCAGGAGCACAACTTGGACTGCAGGGGTTGGGTGAATGACTGACCCATGCAGAGAGAGGTCAGAGAGGGGAGGTGGAGGAGCTACAGAATCTGAGGATGAGGAGGAGAGTGGTTCACTGCAGATAATGGCCCATCTGCAGACAATGGCCCACTGCAGAAAAAAAATTCTGCCCATCTGATCAAGGTTGCAGTCAGGGCCGGACTGCCCATCTGGCATATCTGGCAAATGCCAGATGGGCAGTCCAGCCCTGACTGCAACCTTGATGAGATGGGCAGAAATGTTCAAATATTTCTCAATTTTCAGGTCTTTGTGCACTAGAATAGATCCTATTAAAGAATGAAACATAAGCAAAATAAATAAAATAAGAAAAAACATAAATCAAAATGGAAATGATAAAGGCCATTTAAAAAAGACAAAAACACAGAGAAAAAACAAATGCATAAATACCCAATTGAGACCAGACTGTGACCCACACACATGAGAGTCTTACCCCAACCATGAAAACATTACATTTATTAACCACTTCCTGACCAGGAGCTTTACCCCCCTTCCTGACCAGGCCCATTTTCAAGTTTTAGCCATGTGCCAATTTAAAAGCAAATTGTTCTTCTATTACTCTTCCAATCTACATGTATTTGGTCTTGTTTTTTTCAGAACATATTGGTCTTCCATATTGTGTAAAAAAATAATAGATATATTTTACTTTATTAAAAAATATGGAAGAAAAAATTTAAAATAAAGTTGAAAAAAATGTGAATGTGTGATATTACGTGATTTACATCTGGTGCATGCCACTGGGTAAACACACCTGAATACATATTTGGCAACGTCTACCGACTACAACGATACCAAATATGTGTGTATGTCTTACACGCTGGGCGCAAGGTGGCGCTTACAAAGAATGGTGCGCAAACTGGGTTTTAGAGAAAAAATTTCCAAAGCTGGTTCGCTGACACCATACGACCATTAC
Source organism: Rhinoderma darwinii (assembly GCF_050947455.1). Lineage (NCBI taxonomy): Eukaryota > Metazoa > Chordata > Amphibia > Anura > Rhinodermatidae > Rhinoderma > Rhinoderma darwinii. The sequence continues at coordinate 321,212,238 of NC_134689.1, forward strand.
AAATGTTGTGGCGTTCCCAGTCCACAAAAACTGATGGCCTATACTCAGGATAGGCCATCAATATCTGATCGGTAAGGGACCAACACCCGGCACCCCCCTCGATCGGCTGTTTTGAAGGGACCACAGTGCTTATACGAGCGCTGCTTCCCCTTCATTTCCTTTACTACTCACACTGTGAATCGCAGACACACTTGTAGCGGCGGTTCACAGTATTACAGCTTTCTCCCATTCAAGTGTATACTGTAATACTGTGAACCGCCGCTACAAGTTTGTCCGCGATTCACAGTGTCTTTTATTAGATGCAATGTAGGCTACGGGACATAGTGATCTGGTCGACCTGTGTTGCAGATAGGCAAATTTATTTATAGAGAAAAATTTTATTGAGAAAAAAAAAGTGTGTGTGTGTTTTTTTTGTTTTTACATTACATTATTCTTCTCCTGTCTGGCAGTCTGCCAGAGAGGGAGAAGATTCAACTGGTGAACGCTGTGACAGGCTCCTGATTTTCAGACGTTTTTTGTGCCACTCGCAATTTTCACTGCGTTTTTCGCTGCGTTTTTTACGGCCGTTTTTGGAGCTTTTTTCACTAGAGTCTATGGAAAACAGCTCCAAAAACGTCCCAAGAAGTGTGCTGCACTTCTTTTTCGCGGCCATTTTTTTACGCGTAAAAAAACGCTGCAAAAAACACTCCGTCGGAACAGAACGCCGTTTTCCCATTGAAATCAATGGGCAGATGTTTTGAGGTGTTCTGCTTCCGATTTTTCGGCAGTTTTTCGGGCATTTACGGCCCTTACCCTTACCCTTACCGCCGGCGCACAAGCGCTGCTGGGAGGAGCAATGTGATCGCTATGACACGCTGTCACAGCGATCACATGACCGGAGACCACACTGAGTGGTCTCTGGGTGAAAGCTCCGTGATATCAGCTGTAGAGACAGTTGTATCACAGAGATAAAGGCCGCCGGGGAGCGGCAATAAGTTAACTCTGCAGGACGTTCTGGAACTGCCCTGCAGAGTTAATTGCGGAACGCCTTTACGTTTATAGTCTATGGGTGGTCCGGAAGTGGTTAATATAGAACTTACCGGACCGTTCTCTTGTTCTATAAACAATCTATAGAGGAGGCTTCATGAGAAGATGCTATCGAAATTTAATTATAGATGTTATTATTAATTCCTGTGAAATGCCTAAAGGGTTTAAATACTTTCTGAATGCTGTTTTGAATACTTTGAGGGGTGTAGTTTTGAAAATGGGGTGATTTATGGGGACTTTATAATATATAAGGCCCTCAAAGCCACTTCGCAACTGAACTGGCCCCTGACAAAATAGCCTTTTGAAATTTTCTTGAAAATGTGAGAAATTGCTGCTAAAGTTCTAAGCCTTGTAACGTCCTAGAAAAATAAAAGGATGTTAAAAAAACCAATGCAAACATAAAGTAGACATATGGTAAATGTTAACTAGTGCCTATTTTGTGTGGTATTACTATCTGTTTTACAAGCAGATGCATTTAAATTTAGAAAAATGCACATTTTTGCAAATTTTCTCTAAAATGTGACGTTTTTTACAAATAAATATTGAATTTATCGACCAAATTTTTTTACTTACATAAAGTACAATATGTCACGAGAAAACAATCTCAGAATTGCTTGGATAGGTTAAAGCATTCCAAAGTTATTACCACATAAAGTGACACATGTCAGATTTGAAAAAATCATCTGTGTCCACAAGGACAAAACAGGCTGTATCCTAAAGGGGTTAATGCTGTTAATCATGATGCGATTATAAATGTTCTAGATGTTACCATTGTTGTTCTTGTAAAGACTGCCTATAAGTAAAAAATATTAAGATTAGTATTCACATAATTCCTGAACAGTTCTGTAATGAAAATATAATTACTGCAAAGCTCTTACCTCTATTGATGGTAACAAGCCCGGGTAGCAAATGTTATAAATGATCTAGGAATAGAAAGCAATTGTACAGTGAAGAGATAAGACTGACGCACTTGTCAAGGTGTGAGACATACTTATAGACCTGATGATGTCATAATATGTTAGAACTATATCATGACATCACAGGAAGAATATGTAAATGACCCACACCCAGATCCTAGATGATGTAAACAGAGGAAGTGGATGCAGATGCTCCATGCCTAGATTGTAGATTATGACATCACAAGATGTATGTTCTGATTCCATTGCAGACAGTGATAGAGAGATGGATTCACCATATTCATAGCCGTTTTTGACACTTCTTTCTGTTAAATTTCTTAACACTCATATAATGCATATATCCAGCATTAAATCCAGCAAGTAACATGATATTAATTTCACTTAGCACTAAATGGGTTTTATAGCTGCAATATTTAATTTATTATATTATTTATAAATAGAATATTTTATTTTAGTTCCTTAAAGAGAGCAAAATAGGTTGTCCACCCCAATCTTCAGGAGAAGACATCAATATTTGACTGTTTTTTAGTTATTCCTATAAATAGTCTGTCTCAAATGAGAAGACGGACCCAAATGGCTCCCAAATAGACATGATATAAACCAAAATCGAACAAAAGGAGCATATAGACTAGAATATATACATTGTATCAAAAAGATGTTTATTTATTAATTTAAGCAACAACAAAGATAGAAAAACAAATATATAATGTTTTACAAAGATAAAAAGATGTCAAACACCAAATATACAACGCCACATTGGTTTCCATGGAGTGAGATATGATATTATTTTGCTACATTAGGTAAAAGCAGCATGGCAAGGAATATACATTGCGGATATACATCTATAAGTAAAGGTCAGTACATATTACAATAGAGGTATATTGAATCACCACCTTGAAAAGCCTCTAACATCAGATATAAATGCATATAGTACTGAAACCTTGCCAGAAAAAGAAAAGATTAAACTCTTAGGGTATGTTCACACGAGGGCGTCCGTTACGGCTGAAATTACGGTATATGTTTCAGCCTGAAAACATCCCCGTAATTTCAGCCGTACCGGCATGTGCAGGCGCTTGAACGCCGCGTCCATTACGGCCGTAATTAGCGCTGCTATTCATTGGAGTCAATGAATAACGGCTCCAATTACGGCCAAAGAAGTGACAGGTCACTTCTTTGACGCGGGCGTCTATTTACGCGCTGTCATTTGACAGCGGCGCGTAAATTACGCCTCGTGTGAACAGACAAACGTCTGCCCATTGCTTTCAATGGGCAGATGTTTGTCAGCGCTATTGAGGCGCTATTTTCAGACGTAATTCGGGGTAAAAACGCCCGAATTACGTCCGTAAATAGGCCGTGTGAACATACCCTTACTCATATGAATAAAGTGCAGTAACTGACGTGTATTGCCTTAGAGGCGGCATTTATATCAATATTTGATTGGTAGGGATCTGAATCAGGACCCCCGCAAATAAGCAGAATGAAGGCGCCACGTACCATTTGTAGTGTACATAGACACAGTGGCTCGTCTGTATGGAGATCTGTGCCCGCTGCTGCAGCTCGGACCCCCATTAATCAAATATTGATAATCTATCCTGAGGACAAGCAATCAAATATAAATCCTGGAAAATCCCTTTAATCCAAACATGATAGTAATTATTTTTTTGTGAAATACAAAACACACTATAAACGCATGCTTTACAAGAAAACTAATGTTACAAATGCATGTTCACATAGAGTAATTTGTAGACAGAGAAAATCCAATAATTTTTTTTATGCTCTTTTAATTCCACACACGTATACACGCGTATTTTGATTTGTTTTTACCGATTTTTTATGCTGTACCTAAATACCTGTGGGGTATGTATAAAAATGTACAGGCCCAAAAATATGTGCCGCATATTTTCTGCACATTTACACAAGCAAAAACACATGAGCATGCAAGTGTTTTTTGGCAGTGTTTTAACCCCTTCAGGACACAGCCTGTTTTGGCCTCGTGGACACAGATGATTTTTTCAAATCTGACATGTGTCACTTTATGTGGTAATAACTCTGGAATGCTTTTACCTATCCAAGCGATTCTGAGATTGTTTTCTCGTGACATATTGAACTTTATATTAGTGAAAAAATTTGGTCGATAAATTCAATATTTATTTGTGAAAAACGTCAAATTTTTGTGAAAATGTGCAAAAATGTGCATTTTTCTAAATTTAAATGTATTTGCTTGTAAAACAGATAGTAATACCACACAAAATAGTTATTAGTTAACATCCCCCATATGTCTACTTTATGTTTGCATTGTTTTTTTCACGTTCTTTTATATTTATAGGACGTTACAAGACTTAGAACTTAGCAATTTCTCATATTTTCAAGAAAGTTTCAAAAGGCTATTTTTTCAGGGACCAGTTCAGTTCTGAAGTGGCTTTGAGGGCCCTCTATATTAGAAAGTCCCCATAAATCACCCCATTTTGAAAACTGCACCCCTCAAGGTATTCAAAACCACATTCAGAAAGTATTTGATGAACCCTTTATGCGTTTCACAGGAATTAAGGCAAAGTAGAGGTGAAATTTACAAATTTCATTTTTTTTTTGCCAAAATTCATTTATAATTAAAAGAACTCTGTAACACAGAAGGTTTTACTAGAGAAACGCAACTCAATATTTATTGCCCAGATTCTGCAGTTTTTAGAAATATCCAACATGTGGCCCTAGTGTCCTAATGGACTGAAGCAGTGGCCTCACAAGCAAAGGAGCACCTACTGAATTTTGGGGCCTCCTATTTTTAGGATTATATTTTAGGCACCATGTCAGGTTTGAAGAGGTCTTGAGGTACCTAACCAGTCGAAACACCCCAACAGTGACCCCATTTTGGAAACTACACCTCTCAAGGCATTTTTCTAGGGGTATAGTTAGCATTTTGACCCCACAGGTTTTTTTTTTTGCAGAATTTAGTGGAATTAGTCTGTGAAGATGAAAATCACCTTTTTTTTCTGTGGAAACATAGAATTTTTTCATTTTTACAAGGAATAAAGGAGAAAAAGCACCCCCAACATTTGTAAAGCAATTGTTCATGATTATGGCAATACCCCATATGTGGTAATAAACTGCTGTTTGGTCCCACTGCAGGGCTCAGAAGGGAAGGAGCGCCTTTTGGATTTTGGAGCGCAGATTTTGCTGGATTGGTTTTCAGTGCCATGTCAGGTTTGCAACGCCCCGGAGGGACCAAAACAGTGGAAACCCCCCAAAAGTGACCCTATTTTGGAAACTACACTCCTCAAGGAATTTTTCTAGGGGTATAGTGAGCATTTTGACCCCACAGATTTTTTGTAGAATTTAGTGGAATTAGGCCGTGAAAATGAATATCAACATTTTTGTCCAAAAAAATTTTGAATTTTTTAATTTTCACAAGGATAAGAGGAAAAGCACCAAAACATTTGTAAAGCAATTTCTCCCGATTACCGCAATACCCCATATGTGGTCATAAATGTTTTTTTATTAGAAATTAATTAACCCTTTCAGGACTGATCCTTTTTTTCTTTTTCATTTTAGTTTTTCACTCCCCGCCTTCCAAGAGCCATAATTTGCTGCTCAGGCCCCCAGCCACTCTGTATGACCCGAACACTGAAATTATTATAAGACTTTGTTGGAAAGCTTTATCTACATGTTCATACACTTACTAGTTGTGATGATAAATTCCTTGGATGTTCTAGTGAGCTGGAAAAAGCTGCTTGTTAGTTACCGCAACAGATAAGGGATATCCGGGGAGCATATACTACAGCTGTTCAGCCATGTGTTTGGAGAATTGAAGAGGGAAAGTTCCTTTGATGGGTATTCTAGTTTTTACAATGTTCTCCCTGGAAAAGGTGAATAAAAATAATACAACAATAACTGTTGTTTATAGAGTTCAACCTATAACTAGATGAATGCAATCCCTTAATGACCACACAATGAGATTTTTTAGAGAGGCTTTATTCCACAGTACTGTAAGAACACAGCATTCCAGATTAGCGGCTGCAGGCAGAATTGTGGCAATGACAGTGTCTCTTAAAAGAACCTTTAGCCAAACATGAAAACTTAACTTTCCTCCTGAATTATTATGTCTCGGTCTTGTATCCTCGGCTATTTGCGCTCCACACTTTTATATCTTCCGACTACCCCATAAAATACATACTTGGCTAAGCCCAGCATGCAAGCTTTTTATAATAGGAGAGGGGAATAAGCCGCTGCCAGACACCTCTGGCAACAGCTTATCTCTGGTGGGAAATCCAACATGCCCGATCCTTCTTTCCACCAACATCTGCCATAAGGGGAGAGTTGGGTGGCCACCCTATACATTAGATCATCAGTCGATCCCACCAAATTTGGAGAGTTTAGCAGAGTTCTGTCTAAAGTATATGGGCACCTTTACTATTTTCGCATTGTACTTAGAGGCGTAACTTGAAACTCTTTGGCTCTGATGAAAAATTTATAAAAAGGGCCCTCAAACTATTAAGCATCTTTAATAGTACTGGTCTTCTCATGTGGATCTGAGGCACATTTGTACCCCCTTCAGTTACGACCCTGACTATACTGCATTGTCTCTCACACTGAGTGGAAGGGCTGGTGGCATGAAGTCATATGGGCTAAGAGCACTTTCAATCCTGTGGGCAGGGGGGTAGGACACAGTATTGGATTGTAAATTACTCAGTAGCTTTCCAATATTTAATTTCACAGAGGCGGCTGGGAGTTGGCTCCAATGCTGGACCATGCATTACTCAGTAAATATCAAAGTTTTTCTTTAAGGCCCCAATATGAGACTTCAAAATAGAATTGATTTTAATCTATTTTAATAGAACAAATAGATTATAATCTCATGAATCCAACATTACATAGAATAGACTGTAGAATGATTGTATTTTAATGTACCTTGACGCCGTAGCCTATGTTTTCATGAAAATGTAGACTCATCCGAGTCCATTACTCAGCCCTATATAATTACAATATCTCTGACTGGCTCTTTCCATTGCACATATTGTGGGTTTTACTGAGGCAGAAGAGTTTACAGATGAAATTGCTCCAAGTCTTCTAACACATCCTGTTCACATATTACAACCCAAAAGTCTAATCCAGATTTCCAAGACTGACACCAAATGTTTTGAATTACCATGCTAGAATTGTTTTGAGGTGTTAACATGTATTGTTTGTTTGCTGTCACCAGTCTCGCAGCCCTAGGAACACTGTACAAGATCTGTTTTCACCAGAGCTGTGGGATATTGAACTGACATGTTGCTCTAAGAAAACACGTAACTCAATCTTTCCTTCTGGAGTCTCTGTTGCATCATGTCCATGGTCCCGGGCCGACTGTAGATGTGTGTCTACATTGTGTGGTTGTATCGCATGTCTGTTAATGGAAAACTCATCCTGGAGAGGATTACAATGATGCACTCTTTCTCCAGACTCCTCCACTTTCCCATATGCTTAACCTCTTAATGAAAGTCACGTCTTCCAAAGCACATTCACAAATAATTCCTGTTACTATAAAGTTGTTCCCCTCTGCCAGCTGAAATTGACATGCTTATATATAAAATTACAATAAAACCATGTGCTCATTTCATGTTTTAGAGCATCATTTGTGTATTCGGCCATGGATAAAGCAGAAATCATATCAGTGATTGTGCGAGATTATAATTCTCTGAATTATGTCATCGAAAGTTTGAAGGCAAATAATATACCAGAATTAGTTAATGCTTTTTATAGTATATTCTTAAAAGTGGGGGCTGCCCTTGACTCTGTCTGTTGCTAGCACCTTGTCCCTCACAATACTTGCAGTTGAAGTCATAATTTCCATACACCTCAGCCACATTCATTAAATCTAATTTTTTCACAATTTCTGACATTCGACCAACCACGCCACCCGCGGGACAGAATCGTGGGGTGCTCAGCGGTTGCCATGGCAGCCTGAAGCCTAATGAAGGCCTCCAGCTTTGCTTTCCTTGTTTTTAATTATTAAGAGTATTGCAGTGTATTGCATGAGCAATCCAACGATTGCATGGATGGTAAAGTCCCATAAGAATGTTAATTAAAATATAAAAAGAAAAATAATAATTATATATACGCATGCACGCACGCACGCACGCACACACACATAGTTAAAGTCATACGTTTACATACATCTTAGCCACATTCAGTTTTTCTAAATTCCTGACATTTAATCCTAGTACATATTCCCTCTCTCAGGTCAGTTAGGATGACTACTATATTTCAAGAATGTAAAATGTCAGAATAATACTAAAGACAATGATTTATTTCAGCTTTTATTTCTTTCATCACATAACCAGTGACTCAAAAGTTTACATACACAGAGTTGACTGTGTATTTAAATAGCTTGGAAATTCCAGAATATTATGTAATGTCTTTAAAAGCTTCTGAGAGGCTAATTGATATATTTAATTTAATTGGAGGTGTACCTGTGGCATCAAGGCCTACTTGCTGTCACGGCTGTGGGGTATGTGGACCCACTAGGCCACTCCACCGTAGCGGAGTAGCAGTTTTCCAAACTACAGTCAATAGTGGGATGACCACTAGGGAAATGAGATTAAGAATACAGGAACATGTAAGGGATATAAAGAAGGCTGGAAAAATCGTCTGTGAGGATCTGGATAAAATGAACAAACTAAAACCCATTCCCGGGCATTTTCGTGAACATCACAACAACAGATGGCAGGATTTGAAAGTATGTGGAATAGACAAGATCATCATTGGGTGGTGACACCTTCCGGAAATTGGAACGTATAGAATGTAAGTGGATAACAAAATTGAAGACTAGCTCCCCATTTGGCCTTAATGAAATAATGTCCTTTGCATCTTTTCTCTAATGCTGTATTCCTGTAGCAACATCCTAGTTTTTAACCTCTACCCGCACGAGTCAGTAACTATACGTCGTCGCGGGGGGTTACTTCCCGCACGAGGACATATAGTTACTGAGTTGTTTCCGGTGCACACTGTCGGCGACAGTGTGTACCGGGAACTGGGAGGTCAGCTGTCGCCGACAGCTGACACTCCACTCTTGCCGGCCATGGGTCCTTTGCCGCTGATTTAGGTGAATTAACCCCTTAAATGCGGCAATCGGTTGCGATCGCCGCATTTTAATGGTTTCTAGCATATCGGCAGACCCCGGTCTGAAACCCCGGTCTGAAATTCAACCTCCAGCTGGTCCTGATAGGCTTCATGTCAAAGGGACAGGAAGTCACTGTGTCGTTCCTGATGCACACTGTCCGCGACAAGGTGTGCATCGGGAATCGGGAGGTCAGCTGTCTCATCGCTGCTGATTTTGGCAATTAACACCTTAAATGCGGCGATCAATTGCGATCACCGCATTTAGGGGGTTTGTAGTCCATCGGCAGCCCCCATGCAATTGTGTGGGTTGCTGATGCTTGTGATGGCATCCAGAGGCCAGGCAGCGGCCTCCGGGTCTGCCATGTATGGAAGCCTATGAGGACCAGCATCTAGCTGGTCCTCGTAGACTTACTGTCAAGGTGACTGACGTCACACTGACAGTTGGAATACGTTACACTACCTAGGTAGTGTAATGTCTTCTAGCAGCGATCAGAGCTGCAGGTAAAAAAATAAAGTATAAAAAGTTAAAAAAAAAGTTAAAAAAATTGTTTTATAAAAATGTCAAAATAAAAGGTTTTCTTTCCTATAATAAGTTTTTTATTATAGGAAAACAATGAAAACGTTAAAAAAAAGTACACATATTTGGTATCATCGCATTCATAACGACCCAAACTATGAAACTATAATGTTATTTTTCCCGTACTGAAAAACTGTGCCAGAATCGCTATTCTTTGGTCACCACCCCTCCCAAGATATAGAATAAAAAGTGATCAAAAAGTCGTATTTACCCCAAAATAGTACCAATAAAAACTACAAACCATCCCGCAAAAAACAAGACCTCCCACAGCTTTTTTGACAAAAAAATAAAAAACTTACGGCTCTCAGAATATGGTGACACAGAAAATAAATTATTTTAAAGAAACATAATTTTATTATTCAATTGCTGCAAAACATAAAAAAAAGATATACATATGGTATCACCATAATCGTACCGGCCCGCAGAATAAAGTAAAACGTATTTTATTGCGCACGGTGAACGTCGTAAGAAATAAAGAATTTAAAACGCTAAAAATCAATGTTTTTTGGTCACCTTAGCTCTACAAAAAATTTAATAAAAAGTGATCAAGAAGTTGTATGTACCATAAAATGGCACCAATAAAAGCTACCGCCAAAAATGAGCCCCCACAGTGCTCAATCGACTAAAAAATAAAAAAGTTATGGCCCACAGAATTCGATGATACAAAACAATAATGTTTTTTAACAAATAGTCTTTTCTTTGTAAAAGTAGTAAAATATAAAAAAAACTATATAAATTTGGTATCACCGTAATCATATTGAGACGCAGAATAAAACTAAAGTTGTCGTTTTTACCGCACGGTGAAACACTTAAAAACAAAGCCCCAAAAACTATGGAGGAATCATAGTTTTTCCCAATTTCAGCCCGCAAATTTTTTTTTCCAGTTTCCCAGTACATTATATGGTACTTGAAATGGTGTTAACAGAAACGACAACTCTTCCCGCAAACGATAAGCTGTCACACCGCTCTATTGATGAAAAAATAAAAAAGTGTTAATTAATTTCTAATATTAAACATTTATGACCACGTACTCTGGAGAAATTGGTTTACAAATGTTGGGGTGCTTTTTCTCTTTTATCCCTTGTGAAAATTAAAAAATTCAACATTTTAGTGGACAAAAATGTTGATATTAATTTTCACGGCCGAATTCCACTAAATTCTACAAAAAAACCTGTGTGATCAAAATGCTAACTATACCCCTATCAAAATTCCTCGAGGGGTGTAGTTTTAAAAATGGGTTCACTTTTGGGGGGTTTCCACTGTTTTGGTCCCTCCAGGGCGTTGCTAACCCGACATGGCACTGAAAACCAATCCAGCAAAATCTGCGCTTCAAAATCCAAAAGACGCTCGTTCCTTTCTGAGTCCTGCTGTGAGTCCAAGCATCAGTTTATGACCACATATGGGGTATTGCCGTAATCGGGAGAAATTGCTTTACAAATGTTGGGGTACTTTTTCTCCTTTATTCCTTGTAAAAATGAAAAAATTCTATGTTTTTTCAGAAAAAAAGTACATTTTCATCTTCACAGACTAATTCCAATAAATTCTGCAAAAAAAAATAAATGGTGGGGTCAAAATGTTAACTATACCCCTAGAAAAACGCTTTGAGGGGTGTAGTTTCCAAAATGGGGTCTTTTTGGGGGGATTTTGACTGTTTAGGCACCACAAGACCTCTTCAAACCTAACATGGTGCCTAAAATATATTCCTAAAAAAGGCCCCAAAATCCACTAGGTGCTCCTTTGCTTATGAGGCCGGTACTTCAGTCCATTAGGACACTAGGGCCACATGTTGGATATTTAAAAAAACTGCTGAATTTTGACAACAAATATTGACTTGCGTTTCTCTGGTAAAACCTTCTGTGTTACAGAATTTTTTTTATTACAAATTAATTTCAGCAAAAAAAAAATTAATTTGTAAATTTCACCTCTAGTTTGCCTTAATTTCTGTGAAACGACTAAAGGGTTAAAATACTTTCTGAATGCGGTTTTAAATACTTTGAGGGGTGCAGTTTTCAAAATGGGGTGATTTATGGGGACTTTATAATATATAAGGCCCTCAAAGCCACTTCAGAACTGAACTGGTCCCTGAAAAAATGGCCTTTTGAAACTTTCTTGAAATTATGAGAAATTGCTGCTTAAAGTTCTAAGCCTTGTAACATTCTATAAAAATAAAAGGACGTAAAAAAAAACAATGCAACCATAAAGTAGACATATGGGGGATGTTAACTAGTAACTATTTTGTGTGGTATTACTATCTGTTTTACAAGTAGATACATTTAAATTTAGAAAAATGCAAATTTTTGCTAATATGTGAAGTTTTTCACAAATAAATATTTAATTTATCGACCACATTTTTTCACTTACATAAATTACAATATGTCACGAGAAAACAATCTCAGAATCGCTTGGATAGGTAAAAGCATTCCGAAGTTATTACCACATAAAGCGACATATGTCAGATTTGAAAAAATCATCTGTGTCCACAAGGCCAAAACAGGCTGTTTCCTGAAGGGGTTAATATACCTTTTTTTTTTTAATTATTATTATTATTATTATTATTATTATCATCATTGTGTAGTAGTGAGGAGTGATGTTAAATCAGTTTGTAGGAGTTCCCAATATATAATATTTTTTTTGGAGTCATTAACTGCCTAGATACATATCTGTGTACTTATTGCTATTAAAGTTTTGTTATAGGATTGGAGTGGCATTAATGTCGCCTTATCGATTGGTCGTGCTTTATAGTGTTGCTATTGAACCTCTATAGAGAGAATTAGATAGTCTGCTAGTACTTTGGTACCTGCGTTGATAGTGTTTACATGTTCTCATTTGTTGCTCCGGGTTATAGTGGCCTAGTTGTTTTTGCTATTGTATGTAGTTCGCACTTTGCACTTTAATAAATATAAATTTTCATTCACGTCAGCTTTCATGGGGTTTTATGGCCCACTTGGCCTCTCTTTTTATAGCAATAAGAATTATATTTGGGGGTGTTTTATCCCCTTGGATTTGGGTATTACATTTTTAGGTCACTATAGACTGGTCGTATCGACACTAAAAAATAATCTTCTTTCCCTATATATGAATATTTCATAGAGTGCGTGTGTGTATGCAGGTCATCTGTATGTATATGGATATGTATGGATATATATGTATATATATATTGTGAGGGTTTAGCATCAGGAGAGGTTGGTACAGCGGTTTCTTTGTAGCCAGAGACAGGGACACCGTGCATTAAAAGTCATAACAGAGCTTTGCCTGTGTTTTTATTCTTGTCAAAGAAACAGCCTCTTGTACAACAAGGCAAAATACAAAATAAATCCTGCTCGTCTGAGCACTAACTAAACAAGATATTATCTAACTATACCAAGTGCCTTCCTACCAGGCACTGGACACAAAGTAACACAGGTCTTTACTCACATAGAATACAGGCTACTCCAGCCTTAGTAGTCTCCAGTCTGAGTCAGGGGTGAGACTCACACACACTGTGTCTGCACCTTTTTATACACAGGCTACAGGTGCAGCTAATTGAGCAGCAGCCTTGTCCTACAAACAGAGATGGACTAGGGATTGGGGAACCCGCCCTGCTCTTCTCCAATCCAACTCCAGGCCCTTTTTCCGGCTTTTCCTTAAGCCGAGATTGGAAAGCTAGAGCTTTCTATTGCAAGAACTACTCATTCCCTGGAGCCTAGGATACATATGACAGGATTCTAGGGGAAATGTACCTTCCCTCAATGACTTTACCTGTCACTGTCTCACTATATATATATATATATATATATATATACACGTGTATGAGTTTGCATATATATGTGTATATGCTGTTATATTTATGTCTAGATATATTTTTCACTTTTCACGTGTGCATGTGTGTTCACTATTTTTCACTTTTTATTATTCCCCTTTTTACATGTGTATTATATAATGTACTCTGCACTAACGATTTGTTTCCTTTATGACTAAGCATACAAGTTGGAACATGTAGGTTGATAACAATAGTTTTAAATATGCACTTATATGTATGGTCTATAGATACTTTTCTGTATTATGGTTTCTTAGCCATATACTCCATCAAATTGTGGGTTTTACAAGTTCGTTATTTTTTTCATCCCTTTTCCATGAACTAATATGGTGGCCGCAGAGCGCCTGTGTATGGTGCATGCGCTGGTCCAGCTTTTCCCTTTCCCGGTTATGTGTCTGATGGACATGCGCAGCTTGCATCTTCCGAGCACCAGGATGGCAGGGTCGGGGCAGCTATCTCCGCCATGGACAGTCGCCATATAGAGAGTGGTCTTAGGTCTTACTTTATTCAGGTGAGTGTATAATTCCCATTTATTCCAGGTTCGCAATAGAGGTGATTTTTATGCATTAAATGTGTGCTATAATTAGACTAGCTTCTCCTTACAAAAACCTCCTATAAAAAGTACATTCACCCCACTACATAGTACCCCTTGAAAAAGCTGACGGTGAAACGCGCGTCGGGCTCTGTGGTGGTGGTCTTGTTTCATTACGGGCACCTTATGCAGCACAGTGGTTGGTATTGATTCCTAGTATAACTTATGATGTAATTTATTTTTATCTCCGGGACGGCACTAATACTTAGTAATTTACTGAGTGTATATTCCATGTCCTTGATGTAATATGTGTAGTTATTACAAGAAACATTCTGTGTTAGTGATACATGTAGATTATGATATGCTGTTCCATGTACTGTGTTCTCCTTAACACCACCATTTTGTTTTAACCTGTTTGTAATTTTAGGCCTTGATGGCCACTGTGTTTTTTACTCTGGAGAATAAAAAATAAAAATCTTTTGTATCGTACAAATTGTGTGCTATTAGGTTATTTTTGTATTTACATTGTAGTATCTACATATAGGTTTATAGGTATTGTATTTATGTATTGATATACGTAGATCATTGTATAGGTTTTTAGCCTGGATTGATATTGGTATTGATAAAGTCAATGAAAGTCTATAGCACAAGAGTAACTGTATGAAAGTTCTGACAGACACGAGATGTACGCCACGCTTTGGCACGTGGCACAGATGACACTTGGCATTGCAGAGAAGATGAACTCGACTCCAACACTAGACTTCGCTCCGGAACAAACACAGTTACTGGATACGAGACACAGGAAACAGGATACGGGAACACTAGGAACAGGATACAACTAAGGGACCATTTGCTAAACGAACATGGGAAGACACAACAATGCTCAGGCACAGGAAGGAGGGCAGGACAGACTTAGATAGGACAGGAATAGGTTAGGGAAGAATATAGTAGTGCCCTTTAAGAGGCCACCAGAGTGCGTGCGTGCATCCTACGGGAGCGAGGTACAGAGGATAGCAGTACATGCCGACGCCCTGGTGAGGAGGAGCTGGATTCCGGCAAGAAGCTAATAGATGCTGGTGGCCGGTAGAGGAAGCCAGATAGCGGCGAACGGTGGCTGCAAGATCTACACTTGCCTCTTTGTTTGACATCATTGGAAAATCTAAAGAAATCAGCCAAGACATCAGAAATAAAATGTGGACGTCCACAAGTCTGGTACATCATTGAGAACAATTTCCAAACGTCTGAAGTTACTACGTTCATCTTTTCAAACAATAATATGCAAGTTTAAACACCATGTACCACAAAGCCATCATACCGTTCAGGGAGAAAAGCTGTTCTGCCGCCTAGAGATTAACGTAGTTTGGTGAGAAAAAATACAAATCAATCCAAGAACAACAGAAAATGATTTTGTGAAGATGATGGAGGAAGCAGGTACCAAAGTATCTATATCATCAGTAATACGTGTCCTATATCGACATGACTTGAAAGCTGGCTCAGCAAGGAAGAAGCCACTGCTCCAAACCCACTATAACGAAAAATATCTTACAGTTTGCAACTGCACATGTGGATTATACTTTGGAAAAATGTCCTCTAGTCTGATGAAACAAAAGTTGAACTATTTGGCCATAATGACCATTGTTATGTATGAAGGAAAATGGGGGAGGCTTGCAAGCTAAAGAACACCATCCCTACCGTGAAGCACAGGGGTAGAAGGATCATGTTGTGGGGGTGATTTGCTGCAGGAGTGACAAGTGGACTTATGAGGAAGGAAAATTATGTGGCGATATTGAAGCAACAGACAGGAAGTTAAAGCTTTGGAGCAAATGGGTCTTCCAAATGGACAATAACCCCATACATACTCCCAAAGTTGTGGCAAAATGGCTTAAGGACAACAAAGTGAAGGTAATGGAGTGGCCATCACAAAGCCCAGACCTCAATCCATAGAAAATGTTTGGGCATATCTGAAAAAGTGTGTGCGAGCAAGGAGGCCTACAAACCTGACTCAGTTACACCAGTTCTGTTGTGAGGAGTGGGACAAAATTTCAGCAACTTTTTGTGGGAAGCTCGTGGAAGGTGACCCCCAAACGTTACCCAAGTTAGACAATTTAAAGGCAATGCTACCAAATACTAACCATGTGTATGTAAACTTCTGAGCCACTGGGAATGTGATTAAAGAAATAAAAGCTGAATGAACCATTGTCTCTAATATTATTCTGACATTTCACATTCTTGAAATATAGTAGTGATCCTGTCTGACCTAAGAGAAGGAATGTGTATTCGGAATAAATGTCAGGAATTGTGAAAAAGTTTTACTGAATGTGACCAAGGTATATGTAAACTAATGACTTCAACTTGTATACTATATAGATTTTTTTTCTGTAAGCCCATATAACAAAAGTGAATGCTGAAAGGGAAAAATTGTAAAGGAATATTTTTTAATTTTTGTGCTTTGCCCTGAACTGTGCTGATCTAGACATATGCCTGTTTTGACACATATGGTAAATGCAGCCTTGGGTGAACCTTGTTGTTCTAAGCGTTTCACAACTAAAACAACTTCTGATACATTACCCTTCATAATTGCTATATAAGCGGTCATAAACATTTACATACTTTAATTTCTTCTGATGTTCTTGTTTTCCTCCCATATACATAGGCTTGCAAAACCAAATTGTGATGTACAGAGCGAAACATTTAGTCTCATAGGGAAAGCTAAAAAGTAATTTATCACCACAGGTTCTCTATATCCAACGTTTGGTATCTGCTGGAAATCCAGCTGTCCCAGTGGGTGCCAAAACCACGCTTCTTCTGTAGCTCTGTTCTGTATGAAGTAAAATATTTCCTTGCGTCAGATCACAGTGAATATATTATTATGCACATAACTTCAGGAGATGTGGTTATGACGACACCAGGGCAAGTTTGCTGCACAAAAACAAAAGGTGTGAAACAAACAATTTTTGAAGCTTGTGATTGCAATTATCAGGTTACAGTTTACAATAAATGCTACAAATGTGTTCATACTAGTATTCTGATCTATAGACATAAATCACTATACCTTTTATCATATATTTTTAGTTTTACAATTTGTATATAAAAATGTTGTCACTTTTTGGCTGTTGTCTAAAGTATCATTGTGAAATCTGAGTGGATAATTGTATAACACAAACAACAAAACAACGTAAATGGAAGGGCAATAGAAGAAAGAAAATAACTTTTTTTTGTGCTGCATAGATTTTGCCCTTTGCAACTCAGGCTGGGTTCACATATTATGCAGGGGGGAATGCAGGATTATCTGAAGGAAGAGGGTTTTAAAAATAAATAAAATTATTCAACTCTGATCGGTTGGCCTTCCTTGGACTAATTATAATAGGTATCAACCACTGCATACCGGGAACCCCCCACAAGATCTGCCATTTTGCAGATGCTCTGACTTCACAATTTGACTAAAAGCCATCACAATTTGGCCCTTTTCAAAGTCTCTCAGAAACTTACGCTTGCCTATTTTTCTGCTTCAAACACATCAACTTCAAGATCTGACTGTTCACTTGCTGCCTTAAATATCCCAACACCGGACAGTTGCCATTGTAACAAGATAATCAATTTTATTGACTTCACTTGTAAGTGGTTTAAATATTAGGGCTGAATAATGTGTGTGTATGTGTATATATATATGCGTATTTTGTATCATTTAGTTGGAATGTGCTGTTCAATTTTTGTTGTGTTTATGGTATCCATATATGTGGGGTTAGTGACTGCCTCCACTTGTTGTTCTTGCACTCCTCCCACTCTGCCCTGGGTGATTTTAATCAGTTCAATGCTGGATCCTACCATCCCCAGGTATATATGTAGGCTTAGTCCCAGTTCTGGGTGTATGTGCAGCGTAGGTTCCCACCTTACAGAGGTCGCCTTGTCGTGGCAGGTGGGCTAAACTTTTTGATCAAAATGTGCACTAAGAACCTCCCTATTTGTAGGTAGATTTAGCTTTAGTGCATATCTATTTATATTTAGTGGTTTAGGTGGCATTAGTGTTGCAGGGTGCTGTCGCCATTTTTTTATATCTGCTATATATATATATATATATATATATATATATATAAACGTAATTTTTGTATCGGGGCCCATAAGACTATAGCTACGCCACTTGGCAGACTGGTAAATATGTCCTTGATGACACCTGTCCACCTCCAAAAACGCCTAGAATGGGCATGTGAGCATCAGAACTGGACCGCGGAGCAATGGAAGAAGGTGACCTGTTCTGATTAATCGCATTTGTGTTTACGTCATGTGGACGGCCAGGTACGTCGCATACCTGGGTAAGGGATGGCACCAGAATGCACTATAGGAAGAAGGCAAAGTGGTGGAGGCAGTGTGATGCTCCGGGCAATGTTTTGCTGGACAACCTTGGGTCCTGGCATTCATATGGATGTTACTTTGACACGTATCACAGACCAAGTACACCCCTTCTTGGCAACGGTATTTCCTAATGGCAGTGGCCCCTTTCAGCAGGAAATGCACCCTGCCACAGAGAAAAATTGTTTAGGAATGGTTTGAGGAACAAGACAAAGATTACAAAGTGTTGACTTGTCCTCCAAATTTCCCACATCTCAATCCGATTGAGCATCTGTGGTATGTGCGGGAAAAAGCAAGTCCAATCCATGGAGGCCTCACCCCACAACTTACAGGATCTGCTAACATCTGGGTGCCAGATACCACAGGACAGGGTCAGAGGTCTTGTAGAGTACATACCACAATGGATGACTGTTTTGGTGGTGCAAGGTGGACCTACACAATATTAGGAAGGCTGTTATAATGTTATGGCTGATCGTTGTATGTATATATATATATATATATATATATATATATACACATACATATATATATATATATATATATATATATATATATATATACACACATACACATATACAGTGGAGGAAATAAGTATTTGATCCCCTGCTGATTTTGTAAGTTTGCCCACTGTCAAAGACATGAACAGTCTAGAATTTTTAGGCTAGGTTAATTTTACCAGTGAGAGATGGATTATATATAAAAAAAAAAAAAAGAAAATCACAGTCAAAATTATATATATTTATTTGCATTTTGCACAGAGAAATAAGTATTTGATCCCTTACCAACCATTAAGAGTTCAGCCTCCTCCGGACCAGTTACACGCTCCAAATCAACGTGGTGCCTGCATTAAAGACAGCTGTCTTAAATGGTCACCTGTATAAAATACTCCTGTCCACAGACTCAATTAATCAGTCTGACTCTAACCTCTACAACATGGGCAAGACCAAAGAGCTTTCTAAGGATGTCAGGGACAAGATCATAGACCTGCACAAGGCTGGAATGGGCTACAAAACCATAAGTAAGACGCTGGGTGAGAAGGAGACAACTGTTGGTGCAATAGTAAGAAAATGGAAGACATACAAAATGACTGTCAATCGACATCGATCTGGGGCTCCATGCAAAATCTCACCTCGTGAGGTATCCTTGATCCTGAGGAAGGCGAGAGCTCAGCCGAAAACTACACGGGGGAACTTGTTAATGATCTCAAGGCAGCTGGGACCACAGTCACTAAGAAAACCATTGGTAACACATTACGCCGTAATGGATTAAAATCCTGCCGTGCCCACCAGGTCCCCCTGCTCAAGAAGGCACATATACAGGCCCGCCTGAAGTTTGCAAATTAACATCTGGATGATTCTGAGAGTGATTGGGAGAAGGTGCTGTGGACTAAAATTTAGCTCTTTGGCATTAACTCAACTCGCCGTGTTTGGAGGAAGAGAAATGCTGCCTATGACCCAAAGAACACCGTCCCCACTGTCAAGCATGGAGGTGGAAACATTATGTTTTGGGGGTGTTTCTCTGCTAAGGGCACAGGACTACTTCACCGCATCAATGGGAGAATGGATGGAGCCATGTACCGTCAAATCCTGAGTGACAACCTCCTTCCCTCCACCAGGACATTAAAAATGGCTCGTGGCTGGGTCTTCCAGCACGACAATGACCCGAAACCTACAGCCAAGGCAACAAAGGAATGGCTCAAAAAGAAGCACATTAAGGTCATGGAGTGGCCTAGCCAGTCTCCAGACCTTAATCCCATCGAAAACTTATGGCGGGAGCTGAAGATCTGAGTTGCCAAGCGACAGCCTCGAAATCTTAATGATTTACAGATGATCTGCAAAGAGGAGTGGGCCAAAATTCCATCTAACATGTGTGCAAACCTCATCATCAACTACAAAAAAGTCTGACTGCTGTGCTTGCCAACAAGGGTTATGCCACCAAGTATTAAGTCTTGTTTGCCAAAGGGATCGAATACTTATTTCTCTGTGCACAATGCAAATAAATATAATTTTGACAATGTGATTTTCAGTTTTTTTTTTTTATATAATCTATCTCTCACTGTCAAAATTAACCTAGCCTAAAAATTCTAGACTGTTCATGTCTTTGACAGTGGTCAAACTTACAAAATCAGCAAGGGATCAAATACTTATTTCCTTCACTGTATATATATATATATATATATATATATACACACATTTTTGATCTTGCACTCCTTTCATTCTGCCCTGGGTGAATTTAATTAGGTATATGTAGGCTAATGAGTCCCAGTTCTGGGGGTACGAGCAGCGTAGGGACCCATCTTATAGAGGTCGCCTTGTTGTGGCTCGCGATAAGAACCTCACTATTGTAAGTAGATTTAGCAGCAATGCATATTTATTTATTTATAGTGTTTAGTGTTCGCAGAGTGCTTCTGCCATTTTGGGATATTCTATCTTTTATCTCTTATTTGGTCAACATGACTGACTTTACAGTTGCTACAGTTCTCACTGCCAGTAAAGCTGGCCATACACATCAGAGAGAAGTCTGCCAAACCCATTGATTTTGGCTTGCAGTGTGAGCGCACCCATCAGAGAAAAAAGGAATTTCAACATGAGCATTGCTTTGTTCTGCCAAGAGATAAGGTGCTGCCATAAAATATACATGCTTGATTGGCCAATCCAAGTGTACAGCTTTATGGGGGAGTTATGACCAGCTGTTGTCATATCACTACAATCTGGCATTTGCTACCATGGTTAGAGTAGCAGAATACTTCACTCCAGCTCCCTAAACTTTTGTTAAGACTAACATTTTGGGTTTAATAAAGCAGCTTAATTCCAAGCCACTGAGTTCTGTGAAATTGCCCTCATTATGGGGTTTGTTTTCTAATAATTTCACACCACAGCTGGTTAAAATGGTTGGATATATCTGAAAATAAAAACTGTACCTTTCCCATCTGGTCCCATTGAAAAGATACATTTTGTATATTGAGAATATATATACAGTTCGGTCCAGAATTATTTGGACAGTGACACAAGTTTTGGCATTTTAGCTGTTTACCAAAACATATTGAATATACGGTTATATAATCAATATGGGCTTAAAGTGCAGACTCTCAGCTTTAATTTGAGGGTATTCACATCCTAATGTGTGGAAGGGTTTAGGAATTATAGCTATTTAACCCCTTCCCGCTCCTTGACATACTATTAGGTCATGGTAAGTGCATCATTCGCGCTCCATGACTGAATAGTACGTCACGGGAGGATTTCGGCCATCCTCCCGACACATACAGGAGCTTTGACAAATGCTGCCTCGTACAGCAGTTGCCGCAGCTCCTTCAGCGGGTACCGATCGCGGTGACCCCGCTGATTAACCCCTTAGAAGCCGCGTTCAATAGCGATCGCGGCTTCTTAGGAGTTAAACCACCATCTTCGGCCCGCTACATGATAGAGGGCGGCGATGGTTGCTATGGCAACCAGCCTCCGGCTATGCCATCTACAGAAGCCTAGTGGGTTGTCAGGAACCACTATGCTTGCTGTCAGCGAGTAGCTGACAGCTCTAATACACTGTACTACGCATCTAGTGCAGTGCATTAGAATTGCGATCAGGGCCCCCTGCCTTCCAGTCCCCTAGTGGGACAAAGTAAAAAAAAGTTGTTTAAAAATAAAAAAAGAAAAGTTTAAAAGTAAAAATCCCCCTTCTTCCCGTAAACAATGCTTTATTATTAAAAAAAAAAAGAATAAAGTTAAACAAATAAACTATACATAATTTGTATCGCTGCGTCCGTAACAGCCTGAACTACAAAAATATTTCGTTATTTAACACCATAAAAGAAAATAATAATAAACCATACCAGAATCACAATTTTTTGGCCACTTCACCTCCCAAAAAAATGGAATAAAAAGAGATCAAAAAGTCACATGTAAATAAAATTGGTACTGATCGAATCTACAGTTCGTTACGCAAAAAAAAAGCCCGACACGGCTTTCTTGATGGAAAAATAAAAACGTTATGGCTCTTAGAATATGGCAGTACAAAAGTAAATGATTTTTTATAAAAATATGTTATTGTGCAAACTCCGTAAGACATAACAAAAACTATAAACATCTGGTATCGCCGTAATCGTATCGCCCCGCAGAATAAAGTAAGTATGTCATTTATAGCGCACGGTGAACGCTGTAAAAAAATAGAATAAAAAACAATAGTAGAATTGCTGTTTTTTAGTCACCAGGCCTTTTTGAAAATAGAATAAAAACTGATCAAAAAGTCGCATGCACCCCATGAAAACTACAATGAATTCCTCAAGGGGTCTAGTTTCCAAAATGGGGTCACTTTTAAGGGGTTTCCCCTGTGCTGGTACCTCAGAAGCTCTGCAAATGCGACATCGCGCCCAGAAACCAATCCAGCAAAATCTACATGCCAAACAGCGCTCCTGCCTTTCTAAGCTCTGCCGTGTGTACAACCAGCAGTTTATGACCACATATGGGGTATTGCCGTAATCGGGAGAAATTGCTTTACAAATATTGGGGTGCTTATTCTCCTTTATTCCTTGTCAAAATTAACAATTTGTACCTATTATCGGAAATTTTTTATTTTCAATTGCACAGCCAAATTCCACAAAATGCAGCAAAAAACCTGTGGGGTCTAAATTCCCACTATACCCCTCGATAACTTCCTTATGGATCATGGTTTGCCAATTAGGGTCACTTTTGGGGAGGTTTCCACAGTTGTGGTGCCAAAAGACCTCTTCAAATCGGACATGGTGCCTAATAAAATAGAGGCCTCAAAATCCACTAGGTGCTCCTTTGCTTCAGAGGCCAGTGCTTTAGTCCATTACCACACTAGGGCCACATGTGGGATATTTCTAAAAACGGCAGAATTTTGGCAATAAGTATTGAGTTGCGTTTCTCTGGTAAAACCTTCTGTTTTACAGAAAAAAATGGAAAAAATTGTATTTTCTGACAAAAAAATAAATTTGTAAATTTCACCTCAACTTTGCTTTAAATTCCTGTGAAACACCTAAAGCGTTAATAAACTTTCTAAATGCTGTTTTAAATACTTTGAGAAGTATAATTTCTAAAATGGGGTGTTTTATGGGGGTTTCTAATATATAGGCCCCTCAAAGCAACTTCAGAACTGAACTGGTACCTAAAAAAAAATCATCCCAGAATCGCTGAATAAATATAAGCATTCCGAAGTTATTACCACATAAAGTGAAATATGTCAGATTTGAAAAATGGGCTCTGAGCCTTAGGGCCAAAACTAGGCTGCGTTCTTAACCCCTTAGGGATGCAGCCTAGTTTGAGCCTTAAAGGGATCCTGTCATCAACATCTTACCTGTTAAACTAGCCTGACCCCTCAATGGCCGCAGCTGTCCAGAGTTCGTTCCTGTTCTCTTCTTTCCTGAAGTCCTCCTCTGTCTGTAAATATAGTCGCTTAAACTTTTCCCGCCTTTTATGGTAATTATTTTTCCCTCTGGGACGGAGCTTCTTAACCACGCCCACTGCCACCACCTGTCCGGCCCTGACTGGCTAAGGAGTTGTCAATCAAAAGCAGGAGGTGGAGTCCACTCTGAGATGCTGGAGGAATGAAAACCTGACTCTTTTCAGATGAAAATCTGACTCTTTTCTGCTCATTTGCATACGGTGTGGGACCACTGAAAAACGGAATACTAAAGCTACAGAGCTTACTTAGAACATATTTATAGCTTAGATGACAATGATTTTTCACCCACTTTCACCAGGTATTGCTGGCTTTATAGATAAAATGCTGGTGACAGGTTCCCTTTAAGGCTCAGAGCCCATTTTTAAAATCTGACATATTTCACTTTATGTGGTAATAACGTCGGAATGCTTAAACCTATCCAAGCGATTCTGAGAGTGTTTTCTCGTGACACATTGGGCTTTATGTTAGTGGTAAAATTTGGACGATATATTCAGTGTTTATTGGTGAAAAATTGCAAAATTTAGAGAAAATCTATAAAAAATAGCATTTTTCAGAGTTTAAATGCATCTGCTTGTAAAACAGATGGTTATACCACCCAAAATAGTTACTAGTTCACATTTCCCATATGTCTACTTTAGATTGGCATCATTTTTTGAACATTCTTTTATTTTTCTTGGACGTTACAAGGCTTAGAACATAAACAGCAATTTCTCATATTTTTAAGAAATTTTCAAAAGCCTTTTTTTTAAGGTACCTGTTCGGTTCCAAAGTGGCTTTGAGGGACCTATGTATTAGAAACCCCCATAAATCACCCCATTTTGAAAACTAGACCCCTCAAAGTATTCAAAACAGTATTTAGAAAGTTTATTTAACCCTTTAGGCATTTCACAGGAATTAAAGCAAAGTAGAGGTGAAATTTGCAAATTTCATTTTTCTTGCTGAATTTCAATTGTATTAATTTTTTTTCTGTAACACAGAAGCTTTTACCAGAGAAACACTACCAAATATGTATTGTCCAGATTCTGCAGTTTTTAGAAATGTCCCACATGTGTCTCTAGTGCGCTCGTGGACTAAAACACAAGCTCCAGAGGCAAAGAAGCACCTAGTGCATTTTGTGGCCTCTTTTTTTATTAGAATATATTTTAGGCAGCATGCCAGGTTTGAAGAGGTGTTGAGGTGCCAAAACAGTGGGAATCCCCCAAAAGTGACCCCATTTCGGAAACTACACCCCTCAAGGAATTAATTTATGGTTGTTGTTACCATTTTGACCCCACAGTTTTTACACGGCACGTATTTAAATTGGGCTGTGAAATTTAAAAAATGAAATTTTTTCCAATAAGATGTAATTTTTCATCAAAATTTCTTATTTTCACAGGAACCAAAATACCGCATTTTGTTGCCTGAGTGCAGCAATACCCCATTTGTGGTGATAAACTGCCGTTTGGGCCCATGGGAGGCCTCAGAAGGGAAGGAGCTCTGTGTGTTCTTTGGAGTGCAGATTTTGCTGGATTGGTTTTCGGGTGCCATGTCGCATTTGCAGAGCCCCAGAGGTATCAAAGCAATGGATACCCACCAGAAGTGACCCCATTTTAGAAACTACACCCCTCAAGGAATTCATTTATGGGTAATGTGACCATTCAGACCCCATAGTTTCTTTACAGAACTTCTTTGAATTGGGCTGGAAATTAAAAAAATAAATAAAATGTTTCCAATAATATATAGTTTTAGCTCAAAATTTTATATTTTCACAAGAAACAAAAAACTCAATTTTGTTGCCCAATTTGTCCTGAGGGCAGCAATACCCCATTTGTGGTGATAAATGTCTGTTTGGGCCCATGGGAGGGCTCAGAAGGAAAGGAGCGCTATTTGTTCTTTGGAGTCCAGATTTTGCTGGATTGGTTTTCGGGTGCCATGTCGCATTTGCAGAGCCCCAGAGGTGTCAAAGCAATGAAAACCCACCAGAAGTGACCCCATTTCGGAAACTACACCCCTCAAGGAATTCATTTATGGGTCTTGTGACCATTTTGACCCCATAGATTTTTCACAGAACTTATTTGAATTGGGCTGGGAATTAAAACAAAATAATTATTTTCCAATAATATGTAGTTTTAGCTCAAAATTTCTTATTTTCACAAGAAATAAAATACCCAATTTTGTTGCCCAATTTGTCCTGCATGCGACAATACCCCATTTGTCATGATAAACTGCCGTTTGGGTCCATGGCAGGGCTCAGAAGGAAAGGACCACCATTTGGTCTACTGGGGATTTTCTGGTGCGAAGTCATGTATTCAGAAGCCCCTGACGTACCAGTACAGTTGAAACCCCCAAGAAGTGACCCCATTTTAAAAACTACACACTTAAGGTATTCATCTAGAGTTGTATGGAGCATTTTGACCGGAGACATACACCACCTAAACTGTGATGTGGGTTCTTACGGGTATGACAATACCCTCAATGTGGCTGTTATCAGCTGCCTGGGCACGCAGCAGGGCTCAGAAGGGAAAAACGAGGGGGGATAAGCTGTGCGGAGTGCATCAGGGTAAGTAAAACTGGGGTAGATTAAAAATCAAGGGATGTATGATACATTTTAAAACACTTTCATACAGAGCCTTAGTTTTTCAGGACACGTGTCACATTGATATATTGTGTCCTCCCTTATGCCCCTCTTATAGCAGACTTTGCACCTGACTTTTTCCCTTCTTGCCAGTTTGGGGAACTTCTCCTGGAAAGTGTTGCCCTGGTACGATGCGTGTGGCCTCGCTTCCAGAAGTACTGGGTGGCCCCCCTTCTTGGTCCCTAAAAATTAGTTTCTTGATAACCACCTCTTGAAATTCCAGGAAAGTTCGCCTCTGGCCTGTACATCGACGTAGCACGTACGCATTGTACAATGCCATCGGTATGATGTGCACGACCAACTTCTTATACCATACCGCATGGTGCTTTAGGGCTTCATCTGACAAGTCCACCCTTCCCATGTACCTATTGTAGTCCAGGATGCAGTCTGGTTTGGGGGTCTCTGTACTGGTACCTCTTACTGGTACATGGGTACTGGTGTGGCCATGTATTTTTGTCAATACAAGGACATCTCTCTTGTCCTTCTACTTGACACACAATATGTTGCTGCTAGAATGTGCCCTTCTCTCACCCCTTCTTGTTTGCCCAAGCAGAGTCTTAGGGAGGCCTCTCAGATTTCTTCTAGCAGTGCCGCATGCCGCAGTACTTCTGGAAGCGAGGCACTTGAAGAGTGGGACGCTGGTATAAAAATTATCCAGGTAGAGGTGGTAACCCTAGTCCAGCAGTGGGTGCACCAAATCCCACACAATTTTTGCATTAACTCCCAGTAAGGGGGGGCATTCTGGGGGCTGAATACTGGTGTCCTTCCCTTCATATATCCTAAATTTGTATTTATACCCTGATGCACTCTCGCACAGCTTATACATCTTCACGCCATACCTTGCCCTCATACTCGGCAAGAACACATCAATAGAAATACCATTTTCAGAGGTGTATGCTTGGGAAAACCGGGCACTGAAACGGTCTAATAGGGGTCTCAGTTTATACAAACGGTCAAAACTGGCGTCATCTCGGGGTGGGCACGGCTCATTATCAGTATAATGTAAGAAGCGAAGTATTGTTTAATTATTTTTTTTTAGATTCCAGTTCAGTTCTGAAGTTGCTTTGAGGGGCCTATATATTAGAAACTCCTATGAAACACCCCATTTTAGAAACTAGACCCTTCAAAATATTCACAACAGCATTTAGAAAGTTTATGAACCCTTTAGGTGTTTCACGGGAATTTAGAGTAAAGTAGAGGTGAAATTTACATTTTTATTTTTTTTGTCAGAAAATCCTTTTTATACCATTTTTTTTTATAACACAAAAGGTTTTACCAGAGAACGCAACTTAATATTTATTGCCCAGATTCTCCAGTTTTGAGAAATATCCCACATGTGGCCCTAGTGTGGTAATGGACTGAAGCACCGGCCTCCAAAGCAAAGGAGCACCTAGTGGATTTTGAGGCCTCCTTTTTATTAGGCACCATGTCCAGTTTGAAGAGGTCTTATGGTGCCAAAACAGTGGAAACCCCCCAAAAATGACCCCATTTTGAAAACTAGACACCTTGAGGAATTCATTGTAGTTTTCATGGGGTGCATGCGGCTTTTTGATCAGTTTTTATTCTATTTTTAAATGGCGTGGTGAATAAAAAACAGCAATTCTACTATTGTTTTTTTATTCTATTTTTTTTTACAGCGTTCACTGTGCGCTATAAATGCCATATTCACTTTATTTTGCGTGGCGATACGATTACGGCGATACCAGATGTTTATAGTTTTTTTTATGTCTTATGGCGTTTGCACAATAAAATACTTTTTTTAAAAAACATTTACTTTTTGTGTTACCATATTCTAAGAGCCAGAACTTTTTAATTTTTCCATCAAGAAAGCCGTGTGAGGACTTATTTTTTGCGTAACGAACTGTAGTTTTGATCAGTACCATTTTTAGGTACATGCGACTTTTTGATCTCTTTTTATTCCATTTTTTGGGAGGTGAAGCGAACAAAAACAATTGTGATTCTGGTACGGTTTATTATTATTTTCTTTTACGGCGTTCACCGCGCAGGATAAATAATGAAATAATTTTGTAGTTCAAGCCGTTACGGACACGGCGATACCAATTATGTATAGTTTATTTGTTTATTTATCTATTTTTATTAATGATAAAGGACTGATAAAGAAAAAAGGGGGATTTTTACTTTTATTACGTTTAAAACTTTTATTTTCTTATTTTTACACATCTTTTTTTTTACTTTATTACTTTGTCCCACTAGGGGACTTGAGGGCATCAGGCCCTGATCGCAATTCTAATACACTGCACTACATGCGTAGTGCATTGTATTAGAGCTGTCAGCTACTCACTGACAGCAAGCATAGTGGGTCCTGACTTTGTCAGGACCCACTAGGCTTCCGTCGATGGCATAGCCGGATGCCATTGTTAGGTGTCCGGTTGCAATAGTCACCATCGCCGGCCGCTATCGTGTAGCAGGCCGGCGATGGTAGATTAACCACTAAAAAGCCGCGATCGCTATTGAACGCGGCTTTTAAGGGGTTAATCAGCGGGGACACAGCGATCGGTCCCCGCTATAGGAGCTGCAGCAACCGCTGTACAAGACAAGACAGCAGCTGTCACAGCTCCTGCATGTGTTGGGAAGACGGCCGAAATGGCCGTTACTTCCACGACGTACTATTCCGTCACTGAGAGCGAACGGGGCAGTCAGCATGAAGGAATAGTACGTCGCTGAGCGTTAAGGGGTTAATATGTAGCTGCCTCTTTTTCAAGGGACCAAAGGTAATTGGACAAAAATCTCAAAAGCTATTTAATGGGCTGCATGGGCTATTCCCTCATTAATCCATCATCAATTAAGCAGGTAAAAGGTCTGGCGTTGATTCCAGGTGTGGCATTTGCAATCTGTTGCTGTGAACCCAGAACATGAGGAGCTCTCAATGCAAGTGAAACAGACCATCATTAGGCAGAAAAAAACATGAACAAAAACATCAGAGAGAGCACAAATGTTAGGAGTGGCCAAATCAACCGTACATTCTTGAAAATAAAGAGCGCACTGGTGATCTCGTGAACTCCAACAGGCCTGGACGTCCACGGATGACAACAGTGGCAGAATCCTTTTCATGGTGAAGAAAAACCCCTTCTCAACATCTACCATAGTGAAGAACACTCTCCTGGAAGTAGGTGTATCAGTATCTAAGTCTACCATAAAGAGAACACTTAATGACAGCAAATACAGAGGGATCACCACAAGGTGCAATCCATTAATCAGCCTCAAAAATATAAAGGCCAGGTTAGACTTTGCCAAACAACATGTAAAGAAGCTAGCCCAGTTCTGGAACAGCATTCTTTGGACAGATGAAACGAAGATCAACCTGTACCAGAATGATGGGAGGAAGAAAGTATGGAGAAGGTTTGGAGCGGCTCTTGATCCAAAGCACACCACATCCTCTGTAAAACATGGTGGAGGCAGTGTGATGGCATGGTCATGCATGGCTGCCAAAGGCACTGGGTCACTAGTGTTTATTGATGATGTGACTGAAGGCAGAAGCAGCCAGGTGGAATTCTGAAGTGTTCAGGGATATACTTTTTGCTCGGATTCAACCAAATGCAGCAAGGTTGATTGGAGGTCGCTTCACAGTACAGATGGACAATGACCCAAAACACACTGCGAAAGCAACCCAGGAGTTTTTTAAGGCAAAGAAGTGGAATATTCTGCAATGGCCAAGTCAATCACCAGATCTCAACTCGATCGAGCATGCATTTCACTTTCCTAAGACAAAACTTAAGGCAGAAAGACCCACAAACCAGTAACAACTGAAGACGCTGCAGTAAAGGCCGGGTAAAGCATCACAAAGGAGGAAACCCAGCGTTTGGTGATGTCCATGGGTTCCAGACTTCAGGCAGTCATTGCCTGCAAAGGATTCTCTACAAAGTATTTAAAAAAAACATTTTATTTATGGTAATGTTAATTTGTCCAATTACTTTTGAGCCCCTGAAATGAGTCGGCTGTGTAGAAAAATGGTTGCAATTCCTAAACGTTTCACAGGATATTTTTGTTCAACCCCTTGAATTAAACCTGAAAGTCTACACTTCAATTGCATCTCAGTTGTTTCATTTAAAATCCAATGTGGTGGCATGCAGACGCCAAATCATGAAGATTGTGCCACTGTTCAAATAATTCTGGACATAACTGTGTGTATGTATATATATATATATATATATATATGTGTGTGTGTGTGTGTGAAGAAATGATCGCAGCACTCCAATAGGTTGATGTCAAACAAAAATGTCTATAGGACTGTTTTGGATTAAGGTCAGGTTCGCATAGCACCAACCTGTTTAGTCACGAAGTATTGCTTTTTTTCTTCCACCATATATATATATATATATATATATATATATATATATATATATATATATATATATATATATTCATATTCAAACAGAGAAAGCAGCAGCACTCAATCTCAGTGAGAGAAGGCTTACTTATGTGAACGGGTGCCAGCAAGCAGTCCAGATCCTAGGACTGTATCAATATTCAGAAGAAATAAATCTTGCAGCACTCCAACAGGATGAATGAAAAAACTATGATATATTCAAGCCAACATACAGCGGTGCGACGTTTCAGTCTAACATTAGGACTTTTTTCAATACAAGGAACACTAATCACATGCCGGCTGACTTTGGATGTGACAGAGTATCGCAATTTTAAGATGCTACAAACCACATCCTGCCTCTACCTGTTTGGGTTTTGTACAGGGCAGGTGCTTCTGGGATTTACCCACACCCCTGAGAACATCTTCTCTATTCTCTGTTTACTCAGAGAGTTTACTTTTTTTATATGTCACTTCAAAAGACCTGACAGGTGTCTATGGAGGATCCACCCGCTCTGACTGCTCCCTGAGACTATGATTTTTAGCTGTCAGGATGATATGAATGCACACATCATCAGCTACCACCTGCTCAGGAGTCATTCATCTGGACAGGGAAATTTGACTAGACTTTCTGTTGTATAAATATAAATATATATATATCACACTATTTCCTTATTTAGAAACAAATACATATGTATATATATATATATATATATATATATATATATATATATATACTACCGTTCAGAAGTTTAGGGTCACTTAGAAATTTCCTTATTTTTGAAAGAAAAGCACAGTTTTTTTCAATGAAGATAACATTAAATGAATCAGAAATACACTCTATGCATTGTTAATGTGCTAAATGACTATTCTAGCTGCAAACGTCTGGTTTTTAATGCAATATCTACATAGGTGTATAGAGGCCCATTTCCAACAACCATCACTCCAGTGTTCTAATGGTACATTGTGTTTGCTAACTGTGTTAGAAGGCTAATGGATGATTAGAAAACACTTGAAAACCCTTGTGCAATTATGTTAGCACCGCTGTAAACAGTTTTGCTGTTTAGAGGAGCTATAAAACTGACCTTCCTTTGAGCTAGTTGAGAATCTGGAGCATTACATTTGTGGGTTCGATTAAACTCTCAAAATGGCTAGAAAAAGAGAGCTTTCATGTGAAACTCGACAGTCTATTCTTGTTCTTAGAAAAGAAGGCTATTCCATGCGAGAAATTGCCAAGAAACTGAAGATTTCCTACAATGGTGTTTACTACTCCCTTCAGAGGACAGCACAAACAGGCTCTAACCAGAGTAGAAAGAGAAGTGGGAGGCCCCGCTGCACAACTGAGCAACAAGACAAGTACATTAGAGTCTCTAGTTTGAGAAATAGACGCCTCAGAGGTACTCAACTGGCAGCTTCATTAAATAGTACCCGCAAAATGCCAGTGTCAACGTCTACAGTGAAGAGGCGACTCCGGGATGCTGGCCTTCAGGGCAGAGTGGCAAAGAAAAAGCCATATCTGAGACTGGCTAATAAAAGGAAAAGATTAATATGGGCAAAAGCACACAGACATTGGACAGAGGTAGATTGGAAAAAAGTGTTATGGACAGACGAATCGAAGTTTGAGGTGTTTGGATCACACAGAAGAACATTTGTGAGACGCAGAACAACTGAAAAGATGCTGGAAGAGTGCCTGACGCCATCTGTCAAGCATGGTGGAGGTAATGTGATGGTCTGGGGTTGCTTTGCTGCTGGTAAAATGGGAGATTTGTACAAGGTAAAAGGGATTTTGAATAAGGAAGGCTATCACTCCATTTTGCAACGCCATGCCATACCCTGTGGACAGCGCTTGATTGGAGCCAATTTGATCCTACAACAGGACAATGACCCAAAGCACACCTCCAAATTATGCAAGAACTATTTAGGGAAGAAGCAGGCAGCTGGTATTCTATCTGTAATGGAGTGGCCAGCGCAATCACCAGATCTCAACCCCATAGAGCTGTTGTGGGAGCAGCTTGACTGTATGGTACGCAAGAAGTGCCCATCAAGCCAATCCAACTTGTGGGAGGGCCTTCTGGAAGAATGGGGTGAAATTTCTCCCGATTACCTCAGCAAATTAACAGCCAGAATGCCAAAGGTCTGCAATGCTGTAATTGCAGCAAATGGAGCATTCTTTGACGAAAGCAAAGTTTGAAGGAGAAAATTATTATTTCAAATAAAAATCATTATTTCTAACCTTGTCAATGTCTCCTAGTCATTTTGCAACTCATTTGATAAATATAAGTGTGAGTTTTCATGGAAAACACAAAATTGTCTGGGTGACCCCAAACTTTTGAACGGTAGTGTATATATATATATATATATATATATATATATATATATATATATATATATGATTCTTGCCTCATACTACAGCTATTATTCTGGTTGTGAAAAAACTGATATGCAGGCTGACAAAACACCTGCAGCCACAAAGACAGCAATTCAGAAAGTAAGGGCTCAGTGAAAATAATGTAGTCCTTGCTCCACACTACCAATGCCCACAGATGCTACCACTAATTTGTTCTCCTCTTTTGCCAGGATAATATACAATAATTCATAACTATTCCTGGTGTATCTATGCTGACCACTTGAATTTAATAGCGTTCAGTAACAGGGCTGGCCACCAGATTGAATTATATATAGTGGTCACTGGTGTAATCATATCTTTGGTGGCCTGGCGGTAATAGTCAGGGGCGTAACTATTGGGTCTTTAAACATAACCTCTCTTCACAGCCGTTAGCGGGTATCTTTTCCTGCTTTTCTTTATTTCTCAGCGATTATCTATAGCCTATTCCATCATACACAGTGATAACTCACTACATGTCACCTCTGGGTGGAGGGGAGCTCCTTAGCAAATGGGTCCCATAGTAGCAGCCTTGCCTTCTACCCAGGTGTTTATGCCTATGGGAATAAGATTATACCTGGTAACCTAGTGGGTATAATAACTTTCCTGGTGGCCTAGTGGTTTTGTAAATATTATCCATGGTGTTTTTACCAGGCACAGTAGAAAAAAAGTTGGCACCACTCCTCAGTCTCCTAGGTATGTAGCAATCATATTAAGCAAGAATTGGGACAAGAGTTCCTTAGCCAAACACTTTGGGCGGTGTTCAGCAAAAATAATTGTGAACAATCTGTAAACAGCATGTAGTGAGAGATGAAATTATGGCAACCACCCGTTTGGCTTGTAATCTTTCTTTATTGGGGCATCAAGCAAAACTTAAACGCGTACAAGGCAGGACATGTCAGATTGCAGGTTACAGCCTGTTTCACGCTAAGCGTAGCGCTTCTTCTGACCTGTAAAATCATTGCTGGCGGCGTTCTTTTAAACTGCCGTCAGCTGTAGCTTCCTTAGTAACACGTATAGCAACGCTGAAAGGCCTCTGTCACATGTCCATTTATGCTAAATAATCTCAAACAGAAAGAAATCCTTACATCAAAAGAGCAGGGCGGATACCAAGTATCTCTAGGATTCTATTATGTCGGCCGCTGGAGAGAGATCTTCTCTAGTTGCCCTAACATATGACGAAAAGAGATTGATTTCTTTATGGAGAAAAGTACAATATACTTTAAATAGCATGGGGCAGTGGAATCCGAACGGTACATAACTATTTGGTACAGCCATCATATTAAATTACCCATATTTTGGGGTTTTATAAACCCTTAATTTTCCCTTTACAGACCGGCAGACCGGCAGGCCCCATTGCATTGGCACGTATAATCCATCCTGTTTCCTTTCTAAGTTTAAAAGGACACGAAAAAACTGTTCCAATGACAAAGATTTCTACAAAGAATGTAACCTTCTGAGGAAAAGGTTCAAAGAAAAAAACTTTCCCTCTAGTCTAATCAAAGGTGCTGAATCTAGAGCAAGATCTTTGACACAACTCGATTGTTTAAACCCTGTAACCCATGCTACAAAAAAATCCACTGATTTTAGATGCAATTTTATTACCACTTTCAACAAAGGTAGTAGATTGGTCAGTTCCACACTTCAAAAGCACTGGCATATTCTTACTAATGATCAATTTATGAAAAGCCTCCTCCCAGCTAAGCCCAAAATTACCTATAGACGAGTACCCAGTAAATTGCATATTATCAAACAGTACCCACAAAGAATACCTATGATCACCTTCGGTTCTTTCCGTTGTGGGAAAGCTAGATGCCTTTGCTGCCTGAGTATTAACAACAAGATTTCCAACTTTACTTCCGTAGTAACTAAGGAAAGTTTTCCAATTAAAAGTTTTTTGAATTGCGGTAGCAGCTATGTGGTCTATCTGTTACAATGTACATGCAATCTCCAGTATGTGGGTCGCACAACCCAAACCCTCAGAAATAGGGTTAATAAACACAGATTTAATGTAAAAAATGGTTATCCTAAACATAGTGTATCCCGCCATTGCGCTCTGGAACATAAATGCAATTTTGATGTTATGACTGTCATTCCCATTGAAAGTATTCAGTTGGAACTGTCTAATAGGTTCACCAGACTTAAACAGAGGGAGAACTTTTGGATTTATAAACTGGGGACCTTATATCCAAATGGCCTCAACGATATCACGGAGTCTGCATTAGATTAAATATTTTAAACTTTCATATTATTATCAATTTTACTAATATTGTGAACATCTCTTTCTTACTAATATTGTGAACATTCCATTCTAACTGTGTTGCATTTAATCTGATTGCACTGTATTATACCATATTTGTAATTTATTATTCATTCTTTGCTTTTAACATTTACCCAAATATTTATTTTATATAGATGAATCCACTACATTGTATATTCACAATTACTATGATACTTACCATTTAATTCACTTTTATCAGGCAATTTTAATTTTTGTCTTACCTTTCCTTTCCCCTCTGCACCTTGTTTTACGCGATCCTTGTTGCGTTTGCGTTCCATTGTGCGTTCCAATGGCTTCTGGTTCTCACCGACCACCGTACTGTTTGCGGTCTCCATGACTCCCACAAGCTTCACGCGATCCCTGTTGCGTGTGCGTTCCGTTGTGCGATCCAAGGTCTTCTGGTTCCCACCGATCTCCGTACTGTTTGCGGTCTCCATGACTCCCACAAGGTCTGTTTATTTCCTCTTCTTTTGATTCATAATGAGAAACTTTCTTCTGTATATACTTATACCATTTCATCATACCCACTTGTACTTATTGATTTTATTTACTGTTACAACTCCCATTTGTATGAATTAGTCAGGTTTTACTGTTACAACTCTCATTTGTATGAATTACTCGGGTTTTATGTCCATTACGTGTATGGACTCTCAGGGCGCTGCAACCATTCAATCAAGAACACATAAATCTTTACTCTATTACTGTGTATCCATTCATCAATTTGTAATATCCTCATACTTAGTACATTGTTTCCTATGTTTTTGAACTATGTATAATTTTAACTTCTACTCTGACCTTTGACCTTTCCATGTTTTGGCGGTTTTTTTCCATTGCTCCGTCTGAATTGGCCCAATCAATGTAATCACATGCCTTTGTATATATACATGCATTTTCTCTGTATGTTTTACCTGCCTGATGAAGACGCCAGTCCGGCGTTGAAACGCGTAGCATCTGCTTTATACCTTGCTTTTTACGTAATAAACCAACTGTTCACTCAGAACTAAGCAGCGCCCACGAATCCCTCTTTTTTTGCTTTCATGCATTTCCTTTCTAAGGAGGATCTTATGTCTATCTCCTCCATTAACTGGTACTTGAACTTGTTCGATACCCGAGAATTTTAGTAAGGAGAAATCTCCCCCATGCACCTTTCTCATGTCATCGACCAATCTTGGAGCTCCTTCTCCTGTTTCAATAGATTTACATTATCCATGTCTAGTGAGGTAAGAAATAGAGTAACATACTGGAGGAGACCTGATCAGGGCTGTGTGGGAGTCCAAACTGTAAGATTGATAAGTGGTAATGAATAAAGTAACATACAGAATCACAGTAGTGGTAATACAATTTTGTTTGGGCTCTTTATCTGTTTATAGTTTTCAGCAGGATGTATAAAAGTGTAAAATATAGCTGTGAGCTGCAGGAATTAATTGTCCTCCTGTCAGGCAAGTTGAAATGTAGAGATAAAAAATAGATCAAGATGTATAGATCAAGATGTATAGATCATGATGATGGCTGAATTAATATATGCAATAAATGTTGGGGCAATCAGGCACCTCGAGGAATTGTTTAATCCAAGCAGCTGGGGTTGTTGTAGCCTGACATTAGACATATTTTCCTCCTCTGACCCACTCAGTTGAAGGCAGAATTAAAGAATCTAGTGTGATCAACTGATCCCATTGTCTAATACCTCATGCACATGGTAGGAAGGCAGTACAGCGGCATGCGGAATCCCATGCGGCTCCATACTATGAGGTTGTACTGTACTCCATGTCCAAACATGAGGTGCCATATGTGAGGAGCTATTCTCCACTAGAAGCAATGCTTCTAGCGGAGAATAGCTGCTTACATACGGCATCCGATAGTCATTGGCTGCATTCCATTAGTAGGACTTAGATGAAGATGAAGCTGGTGAATAAAACTTGTTGAATATTCTGCAATATTACATTGTTAGGGCAGTTTCATATTTTTTTTCAATACGTTTGACAAAGATCCCATTGAGATGGATCAAAACGTTGCCTGCCTGTGGGGTGAATAAAACACACCACCTTTTTTCACCTATTTCCTTGGAGTGCTGTCTCTTCATTTGAATTTTTATATAGCTATCCATCTATCTATATATATATATATATATATATATATATATATATATATATATATATATATATATACATATTTATTTAAAAAAAAGAAATCCAGCAGCACTCCAGTATGGCAAAAAAATTTTGTGGTCTATTCAATCAATTCAAGGATGCAACATTTCTGCCCAGCCTTAAGACCTTTCTCTAGCATGCAAAATCTACTCTCAATGAATTAGAATATCATCAAAAGTTAATTGATTTCAATAATTCACTTCAAAAAGTGAAACTCATATTTTATATAGATTCATTACAACCAGCATGATCTATTTCCAGCATTTTCTTTTAATGTATATGATTATGGCTAACCGTTCATGAAAACCCAAAATTTAGTCTCTCAGAAAACTAGAAAATTTGGAAAAAGTTAAAGATTGTAGACTCATGGTGTGACACTCTAATCGTCTAATCAACACAAAACACCTGCAAAGGTTTCCTAAGCCTTTAAATGGTCCAACAGTCTGGTTCAGTAGGCTACACAATCATGGGGAAGACTGCTGACTTGACAGTTGTCCAGAAGACAGTCATTGACACCCTCCACAAGGAGGGGAAGCCACAAAGGGACATTGCTAATGAAGCTGGCTGGTCACAGAGTGCTGTATCCCAGCATATTAATGGAAAGTTGCAAGGAAGGAAAAAATGTTGTAGAAAAAGCTGCACAAGCAACAGGGATAACCGCAGCCTTGAAAGGATTGTCAAGAAAAGGCCATTCAAGAATCTGGGGGAGATTCACAAGGAGTGGACTGTGGCTGGAGTCAGGGCTTCAACAGCCACCACACACAGACGTATCCAGGACATGGGCTACAACTGTCGCATTCCTTGAGACAATGCCAGAAGCGTCTTACCTGAGCTAAGGAGAAAAAGGACTGGTCTGTTACTCAGTGGTCAAAAGTTCTTTTTTTAGATGAAAGTAAATTTTTCATTTCATTTGGAAATCAAGGTCCCTGAGTCTGGAGGAAAAGTGGAGAGGCATCAATCCAAGTTGCTTGCAGCCCAGTGTGAAGTTTCCACAGTCAGTGATGGTTTGGGGAGCCATGTCATCTGCTGGTGTTGGTCCACTGGGTTATATCAAGTCCAGAGTCAACGCAGCCGTCTACCAGGTTATTTAGAGCACTTCATGCTTCCCTCTGCTGACAAGCTTTATGGAGATGCCGATTTCATTTTCCAGCAGAACTTGGCACCTGCCCACACTGCCAAAAGTACCAACACCAGGTTTAATAACCACAGTATCACTGTGCTTGATTGGCCAGCAAACCCGCCTGACCTAAACCCCATGGAGAATCTATGGGGTATGTCAAGAGGAAGATGAGAGACCCAACAATGCAGACGAGCTGAAGGCCGCTATAAAAGCAACCTGGGCTTCACTAACACATCAGCAGTGCCACAGGCTGATCTCCATGCCATTGATGCGGTAATTCATGCAAAGGGTCCCCCGACCAAGTATTGAGGGCATATACTGTACATACTTTTCAGTAGGCTAACACTTCAGTATTAAAAATTATTTTAGAAACTGGGCTTATATAATATTTACATTTTCTGAGAGACTAAATTTTGGGTTGTCTAGTGTTTATATATATATATATATAATCCCAAAAAATGAAGAGGCAGCACTCCAAGGAAATTGGTGAAAAAAAGTGGCTTGACAAAGATCCCATAGAGACGGATCGAAACGTTGCCTGCCTGGGGTGAATAAACACACCACTTTTTTTCACCAATTTCCTTGGAGTGCTGCCTCTTAATTTTTTTGGATTTCATTAACAAGGGTGCCTAGCCTCAACCTAGGAGGCCTGCACCCACTGCTGTTGCTGTGCTGCTTTACTCTTTTTCTCATTATATATATATATATATATATATATATATATACAAATACATATATACACACACTCTTCAAAAGTGCAACACCAAGTAGGAAAAGTTCTGGAATTGTGGAAATCACAGGATCGATAGATATGTTAGTTATATGCAAATGATAAAAAAA
Organism: Rhinoderma darwinii; assembly: GCF_050947455.1. NCBI lineage: Eukaryota > Metazoa > Chordata > Amphibia > Anura > Rhinodermatidae > Rhinoderma > Rhinoderma darwinii. Next base: position 321,251,652 of record NC_134689.1, read on the forward strand.
ATAGAAGCCAAATATTACAAACAACTTGATTTATTCAGTATTGAGTATGAGCGCCACACACAGAAATACACGCACTTACACTCCTAAGGAATTCTATGCCACGCTGAATGAACATCGGCACAAAAATCATCAAGATTGGCTTCTGGCAGCTCCCTTTTGTAATTGTCACCCAATGACGTCCCAGATGTGCTCGATGGGAGACAATGGGAGTTGTTGAAGGCCATGGTAGCAAATTTAGGCCATGCAGGCTGCTCACAGTAGCATGAGCAACGTGCGGCCTGGCGTTGTCCTGTTGAAAAATGGCTTTTGGGACACTTTGGAGAAATGGCCGTACCACTGGTTCCATGACCAAATCAATGTAACGCCGAGCTATTAGTGTACCTGAAATGAAGACTAGAGGGGTGCGGCTACCGTATATTATTCCCAGGAATAGGACCGGTGTGATGTTCCCTTGTGAAGGCCTCATCATGGCATTGCCCACATGGTCTCCAGACCAATCTCCAGCTATCATTGTGTCCGAGACAAAAGCGGGACTCATCGCTGAAGAGGATAGACCTCCATTCCAGCATCCAATGCCATCTTGCTGTGCACCATGATAGCCTTTGAGAGTAGCGGCGTGCGGTCAATGGAACACCTGTAGCTGGACAGCTGGCTCATAGACCAATGTCGTACAAATGTCTTCTGATGGTTTGTTCGACACTGGTTGCTGCCCTAGGCTTGGGATGTGATGTCCAATTTCACTTGCAGTGCAGACAATCTGTCCGTACAGAGGTTCGTTTCCGCGCACCTCTTGCGGTTTTTCCCGTTTGTTGTTGTTCTCCTAACCTCCGGGACACTCATTGTTGAACAGTGCTGGCATCTCGGCTTAGGCACGTAGCGATAAACCAATGTCTCTCAGTTCAAGGATTCTGTCCCTCCCAGTTTGCGACAAGTAACGACATCTGCTATTTCCTCCATCGACTTGTACTTCTTGGTGTTATAATTTCAATGTTGAGGAGTGCATATAACGGACATTGCTCTGAATGGAAATCTCTGATTGAGACATCTTTAAAGCACCACTTTATTCAGAGATCGAGTTGTGCAGGGAAAATACGGTTATTCAGTTATTGTGCCTTATAGAAGAAAACCTATTGTGATAAATAATAAATTCCACACTGGATGCACTATTATATGAGCTCTGTTTGCAAGCACTTTGATTACAAACACTAATATATACTGGTTACATATTCTTTTAGCGAATGCAAATTTATGTCTACAGATGGCTAGGTTGCTTCCCCATACAGTACTGAGAAGGCCCTAACACAGCTATACATATATCCCAATAAATACATAATTTTATTTCTCCTATATAGAAAATTGAATGGCTGAATGAGATTTAGTGGGGTTGTCCTGGATTAGAAAAAAAAGGGTCTGCTTCTTTTCCCCCAGAATCAGTGCCGTGTCTTTACACAGGCTGACTCTGGCATCGCAACTCATTTCTATTTAAGTGAATAAGGGTGAGCAGCAATACCAGACACAGCCTATGGACAGAAGTGGAGCTGTTTCTGGAGGAAAAAAAAAAGAAGACCCTTTTTAGTAATCCTGGATAATCACTTTAAGTAAATAAATAATTTGAATTATATATTTCTTTTAAATTCTGGGTAGTTTCCAGCTGCCTCAGATTTGTCCCAAGGTTGTGAAAACCTGAAGACTGGACAATAAAAAAGGAATTGTTTAGCTGCGGATATTCATTGTAATTCTTGAACATTGGGCTATCTCCAAGGAAGAGGTGTCAGAAAAACAAAATTGAGTTTGACTTGTGAGTCACAGAGGAGTCACATTATTCAGAGAGAGCATCGACCTTAGCAATTTATTCACAAGATGTTAGAATGCTTCCCAGTGATTTACATATAACGAATATCAAACGGAGCTAAGAGACGTAATTATATATTCATGTTTAGTTCACAAAGCTCAGTCAATACCCAAGAGTTATATAATGTAGCATTAATTCTTTCCCAGAATATCCATTGAATTGCAAAAATATAAACATGGATCACAATGTTTCTTTGTTTCTATTTTTTTTAGTTAATTTACTCACTTTCTTAAATTACTTTCTGATTAAAAATAATAACCCCAAAATGTCTGATGTACCTTTTTTGATGGGCTAGCATTGGACATAAAATACTTTTACTGTATGGTATTTATTAGAGGAATATCCTGCTAATGGAAAAATTACATTTGGCTCCAAATATCACCCATTTGTGATTCATTACAGCCCAACTAGGGCATCAGCATTAAGCCAGCTAGCCCAGGGGAGCATCTGTTGTGACCTGGTATATTGACCTGGTATATTGAAGGTAAGGCTGGATTCACACGAGCATGTTCGGTCCATAATGGACGGAACGTATTTCGGCCGCAAGTCTCGGACCGAACACACTGCAGGGAGCCGGGCTCCTAGCATAATAGTTATGTACGACGCTAGGAGTCCCTGCCTCGCTGCGGGACAACCGTCCTGTACTGTAATCATGTTTTCAGAACGGGACAGTAGTTCCATGGAGAGGCAGGGACTTCTAGCGTCGTACAAAACTATGATGCTAGGAGCCCGGCTCCCTGCAGTGCGTTCGGTCCGGGACTTGCGGCCGAAATACGTTCCGTCCTTTACGGACCGAACAGTCTCGTGTGAATCCAGCCTAAGGATGCACATATCATGACTCTGTGCCAGAAGGAAAAAGAACAAATACGGCGCTCCTCTAAGGTAAATAACGTAGTTACTTTAGCGTAAAAGAGAGTGTAGTGATACACTCACCTACTGGGGTTGTGCAAGATGGTCGGCAGCATATAACTGCAGAGTGAAAAGGAGTCCACAGCATGCAAAGCCACAGGAGTGGAACCGACTTCAGCTGATGAAGAATCTTGTTAAGGAGAAAAAAAAAGAAAGAAACTTCTAGGAGAGGCACTCCTGTGTCCGTGGTGTATATCCAGATGCTTCAAGCAGGTGAAGACAACTCAGGTAAGATAAAAATATGAAGCTTATTCTTTTTCGTAAAACCCCTGAGCATAGGGGATAAAAACATAAACATTAGAATACAGTGCAACACGTTTCGACCCTGAACTAGGGTCTTTATCAGGCAACTAGGGTCTCTCTTTTTTCTCCTTAACCATGACTGTGTGCCAGACATGACTTTTACTCCCTGCACAGGATTTCCCGCTCCAGAGAGACTTGTTATGAATCGGGGTAGGGAGACGGACAGGTGAGCCCTAATCTACCTGCAACTCAGTCCCTGCCTACTTGCACAGCCCGTCCTAAGTGACAGCGTACAACTGGGCGATGGTCCCTACGCTCAGTAAGTGCAAGACAGACAACACAAGACAAGGGCACACAGAAGCAAAGGGGGAAGTAGGGACAGTTGCCCACGGAAACACCGTGAGCAACAGGCAGTGGTGAACGAGCCGAATCAGGAGAGTACGTAGTAGCAAATAGAGCAGGAGGATAGTCAGGCAAGCCAGGGTAAATAAGTAACAGCGGTCAATCAGGTAAATAGCAGGAATCGCAGAGCCAGGAAACCAGACAATCACAGGCAAGGAACATGCTGCAAGTGAGGGTATAAATAGACCAAGGGCGGGAGCTAGAACCGTCAGGCCAGGCTGTGATAGGTTCTCCCTCTCCTCAGACTGCAAGCCTGAGCGGTAACAGATTGCGTCACTCTAGTAGATCTTGGAGCTGATGAAGGCTGATTAACCCCGGGCGTCGACACAGAACCTGTGTCTGGCAAACCCTTTACAAACTGCATTGTTAAGAAATGAGGGTGGGGATTGCTCAAGGGTGATGAAAAGGGCATGGAGTATGAAACAAATACCTGTGCTGGGTGTCAGAATTATTAGCCTTAATGGAGGGGTCTTTTATGATATTTGATATGGGGTCCCCACTCTATGTATGCCATCATTTTAGTTGAGTAGAAGGGCCAATAGATGAGAAGTGTTACCACAGCATCTTACAAAACCATGCAGTTCCTTCTGGGCTGTGCCTAAAAGGTGCATGCCTTCTCCAACAGAAGGATAACTATCCAAAATATAAGTCTCATCTCTATAGGAAGCATGTTCAGTAAAAGGAGAATCAGAAGATCCCCACATCATAGAAAAACCTCATACCACTCCTTTTGCCTGAGTTCCCACGTAGCATAAACACTGAGGGATTTCCGCAGCGGAATTAGGTGAAGAAATTCCACAGCATTTACAGTAGCAGCAAAGTGAATGAGATTTAGCAAATCTCAGACAGACTCGGCGGCAAAAAAAATGCAGAAAAGTCATGCAGAAAGTGTTCTGCAGTGTAACTTTTATTTCTGCATCATGTCAATTTATGCTGTGGATTCTGTGCGGGAATGCTGCGTGTTTGTCCTATAGACTTTAATGGGAAGCATAAATTCCACATTAGATAAGTTTTGTTGCAGTGTGAACAGCTGACACGCAGTGGAAGCGCAGTACAAACTGCTAGAAATCCGCAGGTGCACATATAGTTTGCTATAATCACTGTTTGACACTAAATCCGCAGGTAAAACCGATGCCGAAAAACCACAGCGTTTCCGCAGCAACAAAAACGCACTATTTGACGCACTTTTTTTGTGACTGAATTACCTGTGTTTTTATGAGATTCCATTGCAGAATATCTGTTGCAGAAATTCCGTCGCGTATCCTGTGTGTGGGAACATACCGTTAGAATGACCTTGATCATCTGGTATATAAACTGACACAAACTATGGTGTGAGATAAATGGAAAGAAACGTTAATGAAAGCAAGCAACCAAAAGACCTCTAAGAAGAACCCATAAAGTTGTTATGAAGGATACTTTAACCCCTTAACGACCGCCCACCGTCTTTTGACGTCAGGCGGTGCAGGTACTCAGTCTACAGCGACGCCTTTTGGCGTCGCTGTAGTAGAGTGGGTTTAACGGCACCCTGGTGACATCTGCACTAAAAACCGGCTGTAAGTAACAGGTCCGGTTCTTAGTGCAGCCATCAGGACCTGCCGATTTCGTCGTAACAGCATGTGACCGCTGTGACAGCCAATCACAGCGGTCACATGCTGTTACTGCGTACAGAGCCGCCGGGAGTGTCTAAATGACAGCTCCTGCTCTAAGAACGAGCTGTTGCTAGCAGCTCTGTTCTTAGAGCAGTGATCAGGAGCCAATAGTATTGGTTCCTGATCTTTTGTGATCACTATGAGATCCAATCATAGTGATCACTACTGTAAAATAAAAGTAAAAACATGTATCTGTTTCTCCTCACTGTTCTAGCTGTGGAGAGAAACAGATACAAGTGTGTCAGTGTCCCCACACAAAATCACTTGTTCCTCACACACAGTTTATTAAAAAAAACACATTTTTTTCAGTATTTTATAGTATATACATATATATATATTTACTGTATATACTAAGAATCGTACTATAAACTACTTTCTTTTTAGGGTACGCTGTCAGACGGCATGTACGCTGTTAGGCCTCATGCACACGACCGTGGCCGTGTGCACGGCCGTGATTTTCGGGTCGGCCGGCTGCGGACTGTCAGCCGCAGGCCGCCCGCAAATCGCGGGACATGCACATGGCCGCCACCATTGTTTTCAATGAGCCCGGACCGCAGAACAGGGCCGTAATAAGACATGCGCGTTCTTTCTGCGGTCCGGGCTCCCGGGCCGTGCAAGGACCGCAAAAACTACGGTCGCGTGCATGGCCCCATAGAAAAGAATGGGGCCGCAATTCTCCCGTGGATTTTCGCAGGAATTGCGGCCGCAAAAACACGATCGTGTGCATGGGGCCTTAGACGGCGTAGGGTGCTGTTCTGGGCTTGGGTTTACGGTTTGTGTTAGGCGTAGGGTTTAGGTTTAGGTTTGAAAAAAACAAAAACTTAAAAAAAAACAATAAAAAAAAAAAAAAAAAAAAAAGTTTAATTCTTTTAGTGTTCTTAGTTGATTAGGCTTCATGCACACGACCGTGCTCGTAATTACGAGCACGGCCGGGCACGGCCGGCCGCGGGCAGCCGGCCGCTTTTGCGAGCCGTGCTGTCATTATAAAGTATAGCAGCACGGCCCGTAAAATAGAAAAATAGAACATGTTCTATTTTTTTAACGGCACGGGCACCTTCCCGTGAGAAAACGGGAAGGTACCCGTGGGTAACAGAAGTCTATGAGCCCGTTATTGCAGGTCGTAATTACGACCCGCAATAACGGGTGTTTTTACGGTCGTGTGCATGAGGCCTTAGTTGATAAAAAAAAAATTGAAACCGCTAGTTCCATTTATTATTTGCGGTTTAGACTGTATTATCATTATGGCTGCCAGAAGATACAGCGTTGAGGAAGCCTATCAGATGCTATGCTCAGATACGGATTCTGCATCTGAAGTTGAGCTTTTAGGGTATGTGCACACGTAGTGACCAAAAACGTCTGAAAATACGGAACTGTTTTCAAGGGAAAACAGACCCTGATTTTCAGACGTTTTTTGAGCAACTCACGGTTTTCGCTGCGTTTTCGCTGCGTTTTTTACGTCCGTTTTTGGAGCTGTTTACATTGGAGTCTATGAGAAAACGGCTCCAAAAACGTCCAAAGAAGTGTCCTGCACTTCTTTTGACGAGGCTGTATTTTTACGCGTCGTCATTTGACAGCTGTCAAACGACGACGCGTAAATGACAGGTTGTCTGCACAGTACGTCGGCAAACCCATTCAAATGAATGGGCAGATGTTTGCCGACGTATTGTAGCCCTATTTTCAGACGTAAAAGGAGGCATAATACGCCTCGTTTACATCTGAAAATAGGTCGTGTGAACCCAGCCTTACTTGAAAGCGACAGCGAAAGTGTCGCTTCAAGGGATTCTATGGATATGAGACCCAGCACCAGTGATATGGGAGACGGCGCAGTTGCCACAACGTCCGTTCAAAGTGCAGCCCCTGAAATTGCACAACCCCACCAAACCGATTTAGTGTGGGAACCCACGAGTTTATTTTCGCCCACCATAAATGACTTTATTGCTACTCCTGGCATAAGTCCCAATGGCAGTCATTTTTCACCACTAAATTATTTTAATATTTTTATTACGGACCAAGTTTTGGAACATTTTGTGCAGGAAACAAAATTTGTATGCCAGGCAGTACATTGCCAATAAGCCTTCGTCACCTAATGCCAGGTTGTGGAATCCCACAAATTTCAAAGGGCGTCTCTCATTCCGTCAATTCATACCCTCAAAAAGTGCAAAATACGGGGTAAAGATCTACAAGTTATGTGAAAGCACTATTGGCTACACATGTGCATTCAAGATCTACGAGGGTAAAGACAGTGAATTTAATCCACCAAATATTGGTACCACTGGTAAGATTGTGTGGGATTTAATTGGCCCTTTCCTACACAAGGGGCATCATGTATACACGGACAGTTTTTATACCAGTGTGCCATTGTTTAGCGCCCTTCATTGTGCCAACACCGGAGCCTATGGCACAATACGCAGGAATAGCAAAGGTTTCCCACGTCAACTTGTGGATAAAAAACTACGAAAGGGGGAGTCATGCACTTTTCAAATTGAGAAGATGCTGGCTTTAAAATTTCGTGACCGCAAGGACGTCTACATGATCAGCACTGTCCATTCAAGTGCAACAGCAACTATTAGAGAACGTGGGGCCTCTGCAGATAGACTGTGTGTGTCATCGGCTATAACAAATTCAGGTTGCGATGCAGAACGCATTTGTCCTGTACAAAAAATCAGCGGGCAGGGCGCCATTCTTTGAATTTCAGGAGAAAGTGATTGAAGATCTCCTATTTCAATCTGCAGACCAGAGAGTAGTCCATGAGTCAGAGGATGTACACCGACTTGTTGAAAAACATTTTTTACACCCCATCCCTTCAACATCTAACCAAAAATACCCCAAAAACGGTGTCGGGTCTGCAGCAAACGAGGACAGCGAAGTGAGTCACGATATTATTGTTCCGCTTGTCCTTCCAACCCTGGTCTATGCAGAAGTCCCTGTTTTGTCCTTATCAATACACTATGGGCTTTATTACAGTTTTGTTCGGGTTTTTGGTGGAGCTCTTACACCCGACAATACTTCTAGAAATAGCGTCATTAATTCGGGGAGTAGTGGTCCTTTACTGTATCTATACATACGGTGTGGGACACTGCCCCTTTATATATTCTACAGGTGATTGGTTGTTTTGTGCACATGGCGGTTCCTACCTTGCCGGGCAGGGGCTTGTTATGGTGTACCGCGTCACTTGGCACATTCGTCCCTTATATAGGGATTGATGGAGCTAAAGAGACGTTGTATGACCAGTCACTTTGAATAATAAAGTCATTACAGCCCTACAAATTTTCTTTCATCCTGTGAACATGCTCTAGTTTTCCACATAGCTGGATACATTCTTCCTCCTTTTTTTGGATATATTGCCTTTTTCCGCCAACAGTTTAATACATTTTCCCACTCTAACTTACTAAATATCAGAGCGGGTTGATATACATAATGTCTATGGACTGACATGATTTCAGGACAGCTGCTTTCTTAGCACGACATAGTCATAGGGTGTAGAAACTGTTAGGGACATCTATTTCTCAATCTAGAAAAGTAGAATCCTCCCATTTTCAAAGTAAAATGTGTGTCCTGAAAGCCTACGGGTGCTCCCTTCCTTTTGGGTCCTGCCGTGTGTCCAGGAAACACATTAGGGCCACAATGGGGATATTTTTGAACACAGGAGAAACAGGGTGATATATTTTCTGGTGCATTTCCTTATTCTCATGTCCTCTGTACAAGAAATCTGACCTTAAAATGACACATTTGTGAAAAAAAGTGAAACAACATTTTCTTTCCACCTGCTTTGCATTAATTCCTGCGAAAACTGTGGGGTCAAAATACTTAGTACACACCTAGATGAATACCTTAAGCGGTCTAGTTTTCAAAATGGGGTCATTTATGGGGAGTTTCTATCTTTTTGGCAGCTCAGTGCCTCTATAAATGTGTAATGGGACCTGAAACATTTTCAAGCAAAATGTGTGTCCTGAAAGTCTTCGGGTGCTACCTCCCTTTCGGGCCCTGCCGTGTGTCCAGGCAACGCATTAGGGTCACAATGGGGGCATTTTTGAAAACAGGAGAAACAGGGTGATAGATTTTGGGGTGTGTTTCTTCATTCTGATGGTCGCTTTACAAAGAAATCGGTATTCAAAGTGATACTTTTATGAAAAAAGTGAAATTATATTTTTTTACGCCTGCTTTGCATGAATTCTTACAAAAAAACTGTGGGGTCAAAATACTTACAACACCCCTTAATAAATACCTTAAGGGGTGTAGTTTTCAAAATGGTGTCACTTGTGGGGGTTTCCACCATTCTGACATCTATGAGCCTCTGAAAACCTGGCTTGGTGCAGGAAAACAAAATGTACTTCAAAATGTATAAAATCATTACAAAACTTGTAAGTCTTCTAAATTGCTCAAAAAAAATTTTTTTTTCAAAAGTGCTGCTAAAATAGAGTAAAGCGATGGAAATATATATTTAATAAAAAAAATTGTACATATGTGACATATTGCAGTTAAAAATAGGGAAGAATTATAATTTTTACAAAATTTCTTAAATTTTTCTATTTTTTCATTAATTTCCGCAAATCATAGTCTACTTTTACCACTAAAATAAAGTACAACATGTGACGAAAAAACAATGTCAGAATTACTTGGATATTCAAAACTTTCGCAGAGTTATTCTCTGATAAAGTCAGACATACCAGATTTAACAAATCTGGCTTGGTCATTAAGGTCTTTTCAGGCCCGGTCATTAAGGGGTTAATGAGTTTTTTATGTTGTAGTCAATAAAAGATCTATTTGTTTTCATGAATAAAGTTCATCATGTTCATTCTCACGCTGACACCAAAAAATGTAATAAATAATGTATTAAGAGGGACAGCAGTGAACATTTTTACTTTAACCATCAAGATAAGGCTATATTCACGTTGGGGGAACTTTGTAAACTTTTTTTTATGTTGCTTTACTTGCGTAGAATAGTTGCCAAGGACTTAAAAGTTGAAGAAGCTAACCAGAAGCGTCCTCAGCCCAACGAATTTACTATCATTTATGCCAGAAACTGGCATAAATTATAGCAGAAATCTACACCAGCTCCTGGCTGGCATAGAATTTACTCAGTGGCGCACGAACAGCCGAAGATGCGTTAAATTTAATACTCCAGCTTGTTTCTTATGAAGTCTATGAAACACCGGTCTTGATAAATTCCCCCCACTGTGTTTGCAGTGTACATCGGAGGTATGCATCGGGAAATACTCCGGATGTATAGCTCTAATGGAAGTCTCTGACGTATGCAAATATATAGCATTGGGTAGTGTACCTTGCCTACCAACTCACATTCTAAAAACACGTACACCCTTCACCATTCAGTATACTTTTTTTTGGCTAAGCTATTCAATGGAGGTACAAAAGGTATGCCAATACATAACACCACGATATATACAAAATGGACATTCCTTTGGCATACTTTAGGTCAATGCGGCCCTGAGGACACGTTCGGTGTATACCTCGGGTGCATTTCCTGCCGTATACGTCCAATATACAGTGTAAACGCACTGTAAATAGAGCCTAATCCTGAAGATTTTAAAAAAGTTTGCAAATTGTTAGTAATGAAATACATCTTGCTTTTGAACTGTTGCATATCAAAATTATTCTGTAGCTTTAATTAATAAGTACATAAGAGTGATAATAGTGGGGGCTGCCATGTTGATGTGTGTCCATGTGTACAGTCTAGAACCGGTAATGGCTTGGGAGATACAATAGCAGGCTTATCCAGAAAAAAAAAAACAACATTTCAAGCACATCTCTACATGACATGAGATTTGTGCCTCCAACTGGTTAGTAAAATCGGTTGAAATAAAAAAAAATTTGTAATAGTCACAGAAATGTTTTTCAAAATTATGTTTTTTTGGGAGTAGAAAATGAAATATCGGTATCATTTTCTGCTCGCTGGGATATGTGTGTTGCTATGTTGCATTGTGTGACTAGCTGTAAATTCCTGCTTTCTTATCTAGTTCATGGCAAGATGCCTGGTTTTAGGGGGCCAGTCTGTGTTGCTCATGACTTGGAATGTATCTTCTCACAGCTCACTCCCCGCACGTAGCACATTACCGTATGTCAAAACATTATCAGCCATTATCTTACATGACGCAGCAATGGAAGACTTCTAGGATAGTGCGCAACACCCATTTACTGGCACTGTATGCCTAATTTATGAGATAGTCAATGGAGACCCTCATGGTTCAGCCCTGGAACATGGCACAATATGATAATGATTCCCCCCTGAACTGTATAATCCTAATCAGATTGAGTCATTGTGGACGGGAACTGGGAAAACAGATTAGGATACATTAAGGTTGCTCAAAGCCAGAACATTTCTTGGCAAACTCAAGGAGCTTGTTACGGACGGGTTTTTGTCCAGCGATATACTGATTGAGGTTAGAGATTTGCAGTGCCGCCTCCTCTAGGACATATGCCTGGAATTCTATACAGTTGACAATTAATGATGATGTTTGTGCCAGAAAGGTGTCAAGGACTTCAAGACCACACATCTTCTAGTATTAAATCATGCAGGAAAACCCAAAACAACCAGTTGTGGAGATATAAAAAAATATATAAGCTTCTCATCCAAGTCTAATTATCTTTGTTAAATAGACATTGTAAATGCATTCCATATATACAATTTTTGATACACACAGTAGTCTTACGTATCATGAAGTACCTGCTTGCCTATGGTTGCCTTAAAAGGAATGTATTACCTACAATAACATAATCTTTTTTTTTCAATCTGTTTTTATTTTTTAATTGTAGATTTTTTTATTCTATTTTCTGTACATGCTTACGGGGGCAGACATCTTGCCTGAGCTGCTGTTAACAGCATTTAGAGATATTCTTTACAGCAGCCACATGGACCATAGGAACCTGTGAACAGGAAGCGACCCGGTGACTTCTTTGGGAGTTTTCTAGGCATGCTCTGTGACCTGTGCAGGAAGGGATAGGCGGAGCGCTGTGTCCATCACCTATTGAGAATGGTAGATCCTATGTTATCTATATAGAGGTATTACCTTTTATTGTAATCCTGTGATGATAATGAGATGACTGCTGAGAAGTGATCTCTACAGAACAGGAAGTATCAGTCTATTGTGAGGCTCAGTGGCCAGAGTGAAAACTGCAAGATTTCATGATTATTTTTTAATATGGCTAAAGGCATAGAAAATATAAAAAAATAGTAAATTGAAAGAGTCCCTCACCCTCATGTGGATATATGATGATATATGGGCTTGAGAAAGCTCATTGTACGGCAAAACGTTGTCTACACTATTTGCAACTATTCATGGAATAAAGACAAAATTACGCTTTTGACATTCTGGTGCAGTAGCTATTGTTTGTTGGACTTTCAAAAATATGTTTAACAAAAAACTTGGCTCAAACAATGTCATTTTCTGATGACACGTTCCCCTTAAGGTTCCCCATATAAATGTTTTTGAAGATTTGTTCAAATTTATAGTTCAGATTCCAAGTTAATCTAGTAGAGGTTGATCGTAGGAAGGCTACTACTCGAGCAAAATAATATTTTCTCACGTGAAGAAGACAATGCTCTGTTATGGCATATGGACATCATTCCTGTGCACGGAATCTCCCTCTGTGAGCCATATATTACATGGTTTTAGGGGGCCACTAAAATTTTATGGTAGGCACTATGCATTCTGGTAGGTACGTAGCTTTCTCCTGACATCCGCAACACATTTTCCCATCAGACCTCCAGATTGTGAAATGTGATTCATTACTCCAGAGAACATGTTTCCATTACTCCAGTGTACAGTGGCCGTGTGCTTTGCATTGTGCACAGTGATCTTAGGCTTGTGTGCAGCTGCTTGACTTCATGAAGCTTCTCAAGCACAGTTCTTGTGCTGATGTCGCTTCCAGAAGCAGTACTGAACTTTCTAGTAAATGATGCAACAAAGGATAGGCAATTTTTACATGCCACGCACTTCAGCACTTGGCGGCTACGCTCTGTGAGTTTGTGTGGTCTACTGCTTCATGCCTAAACAGTTGTAACTCTTAGGGTATGTTCACACGGCCTATTTTCAGACGTAATTCGGCCGTTTTACGTTTCTATTACGTCTGCAAACATCTGCCCATTGCTTGCAATGTGTTTTATGATGTTCTGTTCAGACGAGGTGTCATTTTACGCATCGCTGTCAAAAGACGGCGCGTAAAAATACGCCCGCGTCAAAGAAGTGCATGTCACTTCTTGGGACGTTTTTGGAGCCATTTTTCATTGACTCCATTGAAAAATAGCTTCACTAACGTCCGTAAAAGATGCCGCAAAAAACGCGAGTACTTGCAAAAACGTCTGAAATTCAGGAGCTGTTTTCGCCTGAAAACAGCTCCGTAATTTCACACGTATTTTGCTACTGCGTGTGAACATACCCTTAGATGCTTCCACTTCACAATAACAGCACTTACAGTGGACTGGGACAGATCTAGCAGATCAGAATTTTCACAAAATGACTTGTTGCAAAGGTGCCATCGTATGTCAATGCCATGTTTAAAGTTACTGAGAAGTCCATTACGACCCAAACTGCTACCAATTTTTATCTATGGAGATTGCATGTCTGTGCTTGATTTTATGCAGCTGTTTGTAATGTGTGTGGCCGAAACACCTGAGTTCAATTATTACAAGTGTCCACATACCTTTGGCCACATAGTGTAAATCTTCAAACAGGAAGGTCTCCTTTAAATATGTTATAAATTTAAGGTAAATAGCAAATGAAATAAATAATGTTAAATTCCAAATATGAATTGGAAAGTGAAATGTGGTCTAATAAAATTGTATCTTGATATATAGTGGTCAGGATATTTTTGGACTTATATCTGCAGAGAGTAATATACTTCAGTTATGATTAAAGGCTTTTCCCATATGGACTTTTTCCCTTTCCATATGCCCTCTTATATGGACGTCATATTAGGGGCACTGGGTAATACTATATTTTCCTTGCAGGGGCTACCTGTAGTTTCCTCCAGCGATTTCTGGTAGAAGGTTTTTTTGTCCAAAAGGGACAACCCTATTAAGGGTATGTTCACACAGCTTATTTTCGGTCGTTTTTCGGACCGTAATCGTCCTTAAAACGGCTGAAAATTCGGATGCAGAACGCCTCCAAACATCTGCCCATTGACTGCAATGGGAAAAACAGCGTTCTGTTTTAACGGGCCGTTTTTTTACGCTGCCATTTTGAAAATCAGCTGCGTAAAAAAATGGGCGCGAAAAAGAAGTGCAGGTCACTTCTTGGGACGTTTTTGGAGCCGTTTTTCAAACGCAGCGAAAAACGAGAGTTGCTCAAAAAAGTCTGAAAATCAGGAGCTGTATTCCCTTGAAAACAGCGACGTATTTTCAAACGTTTTTGGATAAGCGTGTGAAAATAGCCTAAGGCCTTATTCACACAAACGTGTCCGTTTTGCGCGCGTAAAAAAATGCAGCGTTTTTCCTGCATTGCAGTTCCGTGTGATATCAGTGTATGGTGCTTGTCAGCGTTTATGTCATCCGTATGTCATGCGTTTTTTACGTCAGCAAAATAAACTAATTATCACAGGTGTCTGAGATTGATTACAATGAGCCAAAGAGCCCTAAGGCCTCATTTACACGAGCGTAATATACGCGCGTGCGACGCGTGTGCTTTTCATGTGTGTCGTACGCACCTATATTAGTCTATGGGGCAGTGTAGACGATGCGTGAATTTTGCGCAGCGCGAGTGCAATGGGTGCGTGAAAACCACGCATGCCGCACGGAAGCACTTCCGTGCGAACTGCGTGATTCGCGCAAGAGCTGTCAAAAGGATGAATGTAAACAGAAAAGCACCACGTGCTTTTCTGTTTACAAACATCCAAACGGAGTGTCAAATTAGAGATGAGCGCACCGAACTTCACCGGGTTCGGCCGAACTCGTTTTGACCGAACCCGGCAAAAAATGTTCGGGTACGCGACGGCAGGAGACAGTCACTGTCCACGGTGCTGAAAGAGTTAAACTGGTTCAGCACCATGGACAGTGACTTCCGATCACAATATACATATACGTGTAAAAAAAACAAGAGGTTCTGACTTACCGATAACTCCCGGCTTCTTCCTCCAGTCCGACCTCCCGGGATGACAATTCAGTCCAAGTGACAGCTGCAGCCAATCACAGGCCAAGCACAGCCTGCAGCCAATCACAGGCTGCAGCGGTCTCATGGACTGCCGCGTCATCCTGGGAGGTGGGGCCGAATGACAAGAGAGGGACGCGTCACCAAGGCAACGGCCGGGAGACCGGACTGGAGGAAGCAGGAAGTTCATGGTAAGTATGAACGTCTTTTTTTGATTCACAGGTTGGTGTATATTGTGCTCGGAACTCACTGTTGAGGGTGCTGAAAGAGTTACTGCCGATCAGTTAGCTCTTTCAGCACCTTGGACAGTGACGGGCGTCGACTAGCCTCACCTCTATGATGGCGGCTGCGCGAAAATCACGCAGCCGCGCATCATACACGGATGACACACGGAGCTGTCAAATGCCTTTTGCGCGCGCAAAATGCAGCGTTTTTTGCGCGCGCAAAACGCACACGCTCATGTAAATCAGGCCTAAGACACAATACCATCCATGAGTTTAATTTAAAATCTAATAATTAAATGTTTATGACACTTAAATTCAATGTGCATAATAATTTGGAACATGGTGTATTTGTGTAACTTTGTTTTGTTTTGTTACTGGCAACCAGATAGAAATTTATAGACTTTATTGAGTTTGGAGAATTTTGGGATTGTTCCCCTATTGTTTTCTGCTCTTGGCATTGTAGAAATTTGATTTGATCCCTTTCTTTGATTGTTGCATGCTGGGTAAATTCTAAACCTTTGCGTGGACTAATCCAGAAAGTACAGTATAAGGCCCCATGCACACGACCGTAGAATTAGTCCGTAATTGCGGACCGTAATTACGGCCCACAACTACGGACCCATTCATTTCTATAGACCATGGACACCTTTCCGTATATTTACGGGAAGGTGTCCTGGACGTAGAAAGCCTCTGCAAAAGATAGGACATGTCCTATATTTTGCTTTTTACGGACCGTGCTCCCATACTTTGTATGGGACCACGGGCCAAAAATGCGAGTGGCTGTCCCAGGCCGCCAGCGGCCGGCCGTGCCAGTAATCGCGGACCGTGATTACGGGCTTGGCCTTGTGCATGGGGCCTAATTATACTTCTGGCAAAATTATTACGGATACCTAACTTTTGGGAGTAAACAGATAGATATATTTTCTGTATAATGAAAAGGGTTTTCTGGTTTTACGTAATAAAATCTTAATCGGTTCATAATGAACATTTTTAATTAGGGAATGTCTGTTTCATGGATAAATGAAAGTATCATTGGCTTATGTGACGAGTTTGTGCATTGAGCAAAGCTCAATAATGGTATTAGCATCAGGTCAGCTATGAAGAACAGTGGAGCTTCTGCTATGGTGGGTGTGGCGGTGTACTGGAGGCAGAGCAGTGGGAGGTCTTATTTGTAAGGAATGGACCATAATTAGGCCGTGTTCCCACGTAGCATAAACGCTGGGAAATTTCTCCAACAGAATTCTGTGTGGAAATTCCGCAGCGTTTACAGTAGCAGCAAAGTGGGTGAGATTTAGTAAATCTCATGCCCACGCTGTGGAAAAAACACACAGCATAAACGTTAATAAAGTGACCTGCTGTGCGGAATTTAATTCAGAAGCATGTCAATTTATGCTGCGTTTTCATTGATTTTCTGTTGTGGGTTTTCCCCATTAAATTCAATGGGGATGCAAAACCTGCAACACAAAGCCATGTGTTGCGACTTTTGCGGTGTATTCGCAGCGTTTACGCTGCAAAAATTGCAATGCCATAAATAACAAACAAACATACTTACCCAGGACGCCCTCCTTTTTGCAGTCCGACCTCCTGGGATGACGTTGTATCCCATGTGACCGTTGCAGCCTGTTATTGGCTGCAGCGGTCACATGGGATACAACGTCATCCCAAAAGGCCACGCTGAGTTGTGTTTTTTGCGGCGAGGTCGCTGCGAACCCGCCGCAAAAAATGCAACAACGTCACATGGCCTGAAACGTCATCCAGGGAGGCCGGAGCGGATGTCATAGGAGGGAGGGGGTAAAAAAGTGCACTTATTATGCAGCAGAAATTCTGTCCAAATAATCACACCACAATGTGGTGTGATTTTTCGGAAGGAAAGTCCTACGGGTTTCAGGTCGGATACGCTGCATGGTTTTTACGCAGCGTATCAATCCCGTGGGAAACCTTCGGCTTAAAACAGGTTTTACAGGATTAGAAGAAGAGTCTTTTTTTTTTTTAGAAGCAGCGTGACTCTTGACCATGGGCTGTGTTTTGCTTTCCCCCTTCCTCCAAACCCTAGTGGTAGAGGAAGAGATAAGGATACATAAGCTAAATGTATTGACTACTTAATCCATCTGGCAATGGATACTGTAGAAGCCTTACTACCTCTACGAGCTCCCTAAAACTGTAGGAGAAGATTTTCATCTTTCCTCCAATGAGAAGTAACCTCTAGATATCTCAGAAGACATCTCATGACATCCAGGCAGTGGAATCTTTCTTCCCGAATGTTCTCTGGGTCAGGAAAGAAGGATGGTAGAATGACATCCTGCGAAGTATGGAACTTTGAAACAACCTTTGGAAGGAAGGAGGGGAGAGGTTTAATGATCACCCTGTCATCCAATACCTTAGTATAAGGGGGGTGAGCTGAAAAAAAGTCTGCATCTCAGAAATCCTCCTGGCAGGAGTAATGGCCATAAGGAAAGTACATTTTATGGTTAGTAGTCTATTTTCATTAGGCTCACAGGGACTTTGAGAAAAGTCAGAGAGGACAGTTTTTAGATCCCAAGGTGGTACTACAGACCTAAGACTGGGACTCAGACGTGATGATGCTCGTATAAACCTCTTTACCCAGGGATGTTCGGCTAGCCGAACATCAAAAAAAAGGAACTCAATCCACGATCTGGACCTTCAGAGTATTGGGTCTAGGTCCTTTGTCTATACCTGCCTGTAGGAAATGTAGAATGACTGGTATGTTAGGATCGGTCAGAGGATCTTGTTTTGAACCTACAAACATAGTAAAGGTGTTCCAAAACTCTCAAGTATATGTTAGATGTCACTTTCTTCTTACCTAAGAGTGTGTCTACTACCTGAAAGACCTTTTCTAGAGAGAATTAACCTCTCAAATTCCATGCCATCAATTGAAGTTTGTTGAGATGCGGATGGAAGGGGTCCCTGAAAAAGAAGATACTTCCTGATGGGAAGGACACAAGGAGGAGCTACTGACAGGGACATGAGCCAAAGAAACCAGGCTCTCCTGGGCAACCTTGGAGCAATCAGAATTACTGCAGCTTTGTCTTCCCTGATTTTCTTTAATATCCTGTGAATAAGACAAAGGGGTGGGAAGGCATATCCTAATTCCTGACCCCAGGACTAACTCAAAGCATCCACAGCTAGAGGATGATCTAGAGAGTAATATTTCCCTACTTGCTTGTTCTCTTTGATGGCATAGAGATCCATCAGAGGAAGACCCCATCTGGAAACAATATGCAGAAAAATTTCCCTGTTCAAGCACCACTCGCCTGAGAGACCCCAAAGGGAAGAGCCTTGTACTGGGGATGAAGAAGGCTTCCGTTTATCCAGATAGCCGGCCTTAAAACCCTCTGGGAAGACTCCTGCATTGGTATATGGTAATACACATACTCTAGGTCTAATGTGGACATTACACAGTGGGGAAACAACAGACTGATAGTTGAGGCAATAGTTTCCATTCTGAATCTTTGTCTGTTAAAAACTTGTTCAAGGACCTGAGGTTGGTAATAACCCTGAACTTGCCATTGGGTTTCTTTACTAGAAATAGGGGGAGTAAAAACCCCTTCAAATCTCTGCCGGGGAAACCGGTAGTAGCACTTCCTTCTGAATCAAGGATTGGACTTCCTGTAGTAAGGCCTATCTCGAAAATATCCCTTGAATTTTTTGTTGGAATAAATCTTCCCCAGGGGGAGAGAGAAACTCTAGTCTGAAAACCCTCTCTTATACTCTCTAGTACTCAGGGGTTGGTTGAGAGGTTTCCACAGGCCTGAGAAAAAAAAACAGAGACTCCCCCCCACCAGAGGCCTGACATTGCTTGCTGGTTTTATCTTTTATCCTGCTGTGAAAAAATAAACCTTTTACCACTTTTGTTAAGGGGAACCTTCCTTACCCCTGAAGGTCTGGGTCCCACGGGGGGGGGGGGGGATCTGAGGGCTGTGGGAAGGGGAACCCCTTTTTTCTATCGGATGCCTTATCTGATATATTATCCAAACAGGAGCCAAATAATAGATCTCCCTCACAAGGAATCCCCCACAGCCTATTTTTGGATCCCTGATCTCCCCTCTTCCATGATTTAATACATAGAGCCCCGCGTGCGGAGTTAGACATAGCCGCAGCCCTAGCTGATAATATTACTGCATCAGCCGATGCATCTGTCAAAAAAGTCTGCAGCCTTTGCAAAGGAAGGGAGAGAGGCAATAATTTGTTCTCTTGAGGTCTTATCTTTTAGGTGCCCACGCTGGTACTTACAAGGCCTTAAGCTGTGTAACTTCTGCGATCTGACTTGAAAAGGGGCATTCAGCTTAAAATGGCAATTGACCTCTAACTGCCCCAACTAGACCTTCATAGACCTAGCCACACAAGTAGCAGCAATGGCAGGTCTAAGGCTACCTACCCATGACCTTCCAAGGTATGTATCTGCTTTTCTATCCATGGGATCCCCTAAACTCTCCAAATCTTCAAAGGGGAGGACCCCTTTTTTTGACACTTTAGCTACTGGATTGTCCACACTAGGAGCCTTATTCCAAGTAGCTTTTTAAGGGGATATTTCCTTTTTATGGAGGAAGGAATGAAGAACTTCCTGTCAGGATTCTTCCATTCTCTGTAAGTATACGTCAGAGGATCAGATCCATCAGAGGAAGAGAGGATCGAAACATTAAACGGAAAGCAGCGGTTTAGTTAAAATTACCATTGATTTTAATAGTAATTCTTTTGTTTCAGTTGCTTTCCGTTTGTCTCCATTCGCTAGGTTTCCGTTTTTCTGATGGAAGCAAAAGTGCAGAACTTCTGTTTCCGTTAAAAAACGGAAACCTAGCAAACGGAGACAAACGGAAAGCAACTGAAACAAAAGATTTACAATTGAAATCGATGGTAATTTTAACTAAACCGTTGCTTTCCGTTTAATGTTTCGATCCTCTCTTCCTCTGATGGAAGAGAGATAAACATATACTAACGCTAGTGTGAACTTAGCCTAAAACAGAGGTCTATATGATCATGTCTACATGGTATGTGTTAGTTTCTCTTATTTTGATGAGCAAGCAAAATAAAGTTAGGGTAGCAACACACTAGGCGTAAACACTCGGGATTTCAGTAACTGATTTAATTGCAGAAAATCTGCAGCGTAATAAAGTAGCAGCACAGTGGAAAAAATGAGCCGAAAAACCGTTCATAAACTGACTTGCGGTGCGTTTTTTGGAGCCGCAACATTTAAATTTATGCTGCAGAATCGCTGCTCTTCTGTTGCTGGTATTCCCAGGTGAATTAAATAAGGAGGTAAATCCCGCAACACAGAGCCATGTGTTGCGACTTTTGTGGCGGAAACACTGCGATTCCACTGCAAAGATCGAAAAAAAAAAAAATTGGGGAAAAAAAAATTAGATTGATTTTTTCATGTAAATGAATAAAAAAGCTTATACTTACACCCAGCCGTAGTCCAAGTGAAACAATCCTCTATTCTGAGCGCAGCCTGGCCTCCTAGGATGACGTTTCATGTGACTGCTGCAGCCAATCAAAGGCTGAGTGTATGTTCACATGCAAAATAAAAAACGGCTGTAAATTACGGAGCTGTTTTCAAGGGAAAACAGCCTCTGATTTTCAGCTGTTTTTGGTGCTTTTTCTATTGACACAATGAAAAAGGGTTCCAAAAACGGCTCAAGAAGTGATATACACTTCTTTTTATGGGAGTTTTTTTACGCGCTGTTTTTTGAAACGGCCGTGTAAAAAAAAGCGCTCCATCGGAACACGCCGTTTTCCCCATTGAAATCAATGGGCAGATGTTTGGTGGCGTTCAGCTTCCGTTTTATTCAGACACTTTGAGGCGTTTACGCCCTGAAAACAGTCTGAAAATAAGCCGTGTGAACATACCCTAAACTAAAAACGGATGTAAAATACGGAGCCGTTTTCAAGAGAAAAAGAGTATCCATTTTACAGCCGTTTTTTAAGCATTAAACGTTTTTTTTTTTAATTAGTTTTTTCCAGCCGTTTTTGGAGCTGTTTTTCTATTGACACAATGAAAAACGGTTCCAAAAACGGCTCAAGAAGTGACATGCACTTCTTTTTACAGGGTGTTTTTTATGCGCCGTTTTTTCAAACGGCCATGTAAAAAAATGCCCCATTGGAACGAAACGCAGTTTTTCCCATTGAAATCAATGGGCAGATGTTTGGAGGCGTTTAGCTTCCGTTTTTTCATTAGTTTTTCGGCCGTTTACGGCCCAAAAAACGTCTGAAAATAAGCTGTGTGAATATACCCCTAGTAATGAGCTTTTCCACATAGCGGTGTTCTCACAATGCGGTGTTGTTTTTCTATGAAAGATAGGACTATGGGGGAGATTTATCAATAGTGTGGTAGAATGCATGCATTATCAAGTCATCGTCATTTTTTTCAAATGGCGCACATGACATGATAAATGTAGTCACAGGATTTATTTCTCTTCTCCACACAACTTACTGCCTGGAGTACATAATATTTTGCAACAAATAATTAGCCAGGCGCTCTTTTTCTAGAAACTTGGTTAAGCTGTAGAGGTAAGTGTAAAAAAGTTCCTAAAACATAACACATTTGGCGTACACCATGTACTGCGTTCTATGTTGCATTTTGACAAAATTCTGCGTATTCTCTTCGTAAATCCCCAATCTAGGGATCATGCACACGACCATAAGGGTTTTTACTGTCCGTAAATAAGGATCCGCAAATATAGATGCGCATCCGTAGCCATCCGCAATTGCGGAAGCGCCTATAGACTTCTATGGGTGAGTCCGTGCCGTAATATCTGACAAGAATAGGATATGTTCTATATTTTGTGGATAATTTCTACGGCCAAGACACACTTCTGTAAATATACTGAAAGGTGTCCGTGGCCAATAGAAATGAATGTTTCCGCAATTTCATCCGTAATTACCTGATCCGTAACTACGGATGAAAACTACGAGTCAACGTACATCCTAGATGTAGAATACAGACAAAGATGTAGAGAGTAAAGTCGGCAGCAATGCATTTTCACGGCCCATTTCTCGTGTGGAAATAATTACCTCATCTGCGGAAAGAACGGGACATCGCTGATTGATTACAGTGGTTTCGGTAATTTGGGATGAACTGATTTGACCTGTATGAAGGATGTATTAATTAAAACTCTGCATAAAATGTGCGGTTCGATTCATTACTGATAGATAATGTAAAAAGGAAAGACAGCATAGAAAACTTACACTACTTAAATGCACCTGGCCAGCACAACAGATACACACTAGTTTATTCTAGTGTGGTTTATCTGCGGGTATAATAATGCAAATGTGTTATTATCATTGTGCTTAAATAAGTTTATATGTGATACGGGCACATCAAGATTCTTTAATTGAAGACTTGAATGGGGAAATGCTGCAATACCTTGCACAGCTGCAATGAATGTAAGTACGAACGAAAAAGAAATCCATGTAAACAATGAAGTGGCCCCTTCAAACAGATTATCGGCAGATGTGTCGAGAGTCAGACCCCCACTGATCTAATATTGATGGCCTCTCCTAAGGATCAATTTTAAAATCCCGGATAACCCTTTTAATGTCTCCAGGTATTAAATGGAAAATCCTGTAGTATTATTATTATTATATAGCTATTTAATTTCAGCAAAATCAGATAATAATCATTCTGTGAACAATCTATATCAGAAATAAGATTGGTCATATACATTACATTACATAGTTACATACATAGTTTGTACGGTTGAAAAAAGACACATGTCCATCAAGTTCAACTAAGGGATGGGAAAGGGGAAGTAAAAAATTTCTACACATAGGCGCTAATATTTTTTTGTTCTAGTAAATTATCTAAGCATTTTTTATAGCCATCTACTGTCCCTACTGTGACCAGCTCCTGCGGTGACTATTCCATAAGTTCACAGTTCTCACAGTAAAGAATGCTTGTCTCCTCTGCAGGTTGAACCTTTCTTTTTCCAGACGGAGGGAGTGCCCCCTTGTTTTTTGAGGGGGGTTTTACATGGAACAGGATTTCACCATATTTTTTGTATGTGCCATTAATATATTTATATAAGTTAATCATGTCCCCCCTTAGTCTTCTTTTTTCAAGGCTAAATAGGTTTAATTCTTTTCATCTTTCCTCATAACTTAGATTCTTCATGCCCCTTATTAGCTTTGTTGCTCTTCTTTGTATTTTTTCCAACTCCAGGGCATCCTTTCTATGAACTGGAGCAGAGAACTGAACTGCATATTCTAGATGAGGCCTCACTAATGCTTTGTAAAGTGGTAATATTACATCCCTGTCCCGCGAGTCCATGCCTCTTTTAATACACGACAATATCTTGCTGGCCTTTGAAGCAGCTGATTGACATTGCATGCTATTATTTGGTTTATGATTTATAAGTACACCCAGATGCTTCTCAACAAGTGACTCCCCCAGTGTAGCTCCCCCTGGGACATATGATGCATGCAGGTTGTTGGTAGCCAGGTGCATAACTTTACATTTATCTACATTAAACTTAATTTGCCAAGTGGACGCCCAAACACTTAGTGTATTCAAATCAGCTTGCAATTCACGAACATCTTCTATAGACTGAACATTACTACATATCTTGGTGTCATCTGAAAAAATAGAAATAGTGCTATTAATCCCATCCTCTATATCATTAATAAATAAGTTGAATAATAGTGGTCCCAGCACTGAACCCTGTGGTACACCACTTATAACCAGGGACCATTCAGAGTAGGAATAATTTACCACAACTCTCTGGATACGGTCCTTGAGCCAATTCTCAATCCAATTACAAACTATACTTTCTAAACCTATAGTCCTTAATTTACCCATTAGACGTCTATGAGGGACAGTGTCAAATGCCTTTGCAAAGTTCAAAAACACTACATCCACAGCGGCCCATCTGTCTAGGCTTCAGCTCACCTCTTCATAAAAACAAATCAGGTTGGTTTGACAACTTCTGTCCTTAGTAAAACCGTGCTGGCTGTCACTTATAATACTATTGTTTGTCACATAATCTTGTACATAGCCCCTCAAACATTTTCCCCACAATGGATGTTAAGCTTACTGGTCTAGAATTACCCGGGGAAGACCTAGAGCCCTTTTTGAAAATAGGCACAACATTTGCCCTGCGCCAGTCCCTTGGCACTATACCAGTCACTAGAGAATCTTAAATATTATGAAGAGGGGGACAGAAATAACTGAACTAAGCTCCTTAAGAACTCTAGGGTGTAACCCCTCTGGTCCCGGGTCCTTGTGTACGTTTATTTTATTTAATTTAGCTTGCACCATATCTACATTCATCCAATTCAGTATATCAACTGATATCTTAACAGCACTGGCACCAGCTACATCAGCTGCTCTTTCTTCTGTTGTATATACAGAGCTGAAGAACCCATTTAGTAACTCTGCCTTCTCTTGATCCCCTGCGACCAACTCACCATTACCACTATCTAGGGGTCCTACATGTTCAGACCTTGGCTTTTTTGCATTTATATACTTGAAGAATGTTTTGGGATTTGTTTTACTATCCTTGGCCACCTGCCTTTCATTTTGTATTTTTGCTGATTTTTGTAAACGATTTGCCAGACACAGCTTGTGTGTCGACGCCCGTGGGCAATCAGTCTGCACCTGCTCCTATGTCTGTGAGACTGACTCCATCTTCCACCACTCAGGATGGCAGGCTTAGGAGCGGGAGAGCTTATCACAGCCTGGCCAGACGGAGCTAGCTCCCGCCCACTGTCTATTTATACCTGCCTTTCCTGTTCCTCCTTTGCCTGTGATTCTTCTATGCTTGTTTCCTGGCTTGCTGCTGCTGCTTGTACTACTCATCATCTGCTTGTTATTGACCTTGGCTTTCTGACCACTCTCCTGCTCAGCGTTTTTGTACCTCGTTCTCTCCTTGTTTGACTCGGCTCGTTCACTACTCTTGTTGCTCACGGTGTCTCCGTGGGCAGCTGCCCCGTTTTCCCTAGCTTCTGTGTACCCTTGTCTGTTTGTCTGTCTTGCACTTACTGAGCGTAGGGACCGTCGCCCAGTTGTACCCCGTCGCTTAGGACGGGTCGTTGCAAGTAGGCAGGGACTGAGTGTCGGGTAGATTAGGGCTCACCTGTCTGTCTCCCTACCCTGTCATTACATAGGGAAAACGGGGCAACTGCCCACGGAGACACCGTGAGCAACAAGACTAGTGAATGAGCCGAGTCAAACCAGGAGAGAACGAGGTACAAAAAAACGCTGAGCAGGAGAGTGGTCAGAAAGCCAAGGTCAATAACAAGCAGATGATGAGTAGTACAAGCAGCAGCAGCAAGCCAGGAAACAAGCATAGAAGAATCACAGGCAAAGGAGGAACAGGAAAGACAGGTATAAATAGACAGTGGGCGGGAGCAAGCTCCATCCGGCCAGGCTGTGATAGGCTCTCCCGCTCCTAAGCCTGCCATCCTGAGTGGTGGAAGATGGAGTCAGTCTCACAGACATAGGAGCAGGTGCAGACTGATTGCCCACGGGCGTCGACACACAAGCTGTGTCTGGCAAATCCTTTACAATTGTATTACCTTTTAACAGATTTTATTAAGCTCTTTATATTTTACATAGGCTACAGCTGTACCCTCAGATTTGTATTTTTCAAATGCCCTTTTATCGTCATGTATTGCCCTTTTTACAGAAGGTGTAAGCCATGTGGGGTTTCATTTTAGTCGTTTATACTTGTTACCTAAGGGAATACATTTTGTACTATAATTACCCAAGGTAGATTTGAAAATCTCCCATTTATCATTTGTACCATTATTTGACATTAGTTCTTTCCAGTCTATATCCTGAATTGCATCCCTCATCCTGGGGAAATTGGCCTTCTTAAAATTAAGTGTTTTTGCCCTCCCAGCCTGTGTTTGTTTTTTACCGTATATGTAAAATATAACTATATTATGATCACTGTTACCGAGGTTTTCACGAACATTGACGTTCCCAACAAGCTCTGCATTATTAGAAATGACCAGATCCAACAGAGCTTGACCTCTAGTCGGGTCTTCCACAAACTGGCCCATAAAATTTTCCTGCAACAGGTTGAGAAAATGTCTCCCCTTTGCAGTTGAAGCCGAACCATGACACCAATTAATAATTAAAATCTGCCATTATCACTACAGTACCAGCCTGTGCAGCCTGCTCCATCTGTTTATATAGCTGACCTCCCATCACCTGCTATATTGGGGGGTCTATAGATTACACCAAAAATTATTTTTTCAGTGTTTACCTCCCTTTGTAATTCCACCCACAAGGTTTCAACCTCCTCACAATCTTCACCCTCTAATGTCTCTTTCACACTCGCCTTCATATCGCTTCTCACATACAGACATACACCACCACCTTTCCTATTCGCCCTGTCTTTCCTAAACAGTGTAAAACCCTGTAGATTTACAGCCCAGTCATGTGAAGAGTCCAACCATGTTTCAGCAACACCAACTATATATATATTTTCTTCCAGTACCAAGGCCTCCAGCTCCCCCATTTTGCTTGCTAGACTTCTGGCATTTGTGAACATACACTTTAACTTGCCTTTAAATGTTTCACTTTCAGTATCAGAAATGTGTTTATTTGACATTATTTGGGAATTTTTATTTTCACTGCTGTGTTGTAACGAAAGGATCTCCTTATCTTGTTGCCTAGTACTCACCCCACAGTCTGTTTCTCCCCCCACCAATATAGTCTGACCCCTCTCTAACCTAACCATCTCTTTATTTTCTAAATTGGCCTCCCTAGGATGATAATGCCTTCTTAATAACAGAGTTGCCTTGTCTTTACGTGTGTTGTGCCAATATTGAACAGGTGAACTGTTTATACAACCATTTGTGAACTTTGACCCTGGAGCCTACTTATGGGTCTGTGGCCAGGTATATAATAACTGGAGGAGTACTGTCTATTTTTTTTTTTTAGCCTGATGACCGGTCCGGTCTCGAAACGCGTAGCTTTCTGTATTTTAAGCTTTTAAAACACAGCAATAAATAGCAAATCATTTACTTTGTAGTCGGGGACCCCTATCATTTACGGAAAGTCACCAGCGTCCGTCCACTGGCGAATTCGCCAAGAATGCACCAATAGGGAGGAACAGCGCCGATAAGTGGAATTTCCTTTTTTGCGTTTGTTTGGTGATCCTTATCTTTGAAGCATAGCACCTACCATTTTTTGGTTCATTTTCACAGTGCTTCTCCTTCTTTGTTCCAGCAATATCTAATTAGCATGTATTGTAGGGCACTGGAGAATGTTCAGAATCTTTGTAAATAAAGTTATTAGGCTTATAGGGGAGAGATGACAGGTGGGCTAATGGTGGGAGGGAATGATACCGCTAGCGGGGCAGAGGCAATCGACTAGAGGTGGTGGGTTGGACAGCAAGAGGTAGACCACATGGAATTATGGGATTTGCAGAAGGAAGGAAAAGCGCTGCGTGGAGGCATCGCCCAAAATCAAGAGACGTCGGCCGGAAGTAAAAGAACATATTGGAAGCGCGAAATACAGATTTTTAAGGTCAGATTATTATGCTTGGAGAGCTTTTTGTTTTTTTGTCTTTTTGGAAGGCAAATAACTTATTTAATGGTAAAGTCTCAGATTGTTTCCTAGGGTCCAGTCTTTAGGGGCCCCCTCAGAAATAGGGACCCATAGCAATTGCCCAGTTAGCCGCACCCTAAATCCAGCCTGGGGATGATGTTTTTACATTATCGCCTATTTCTAAAACTTTGACTGAAGATGCAATATAGGACTTAGGCTTTGTTCACATCTGCGTCAGGGCTCCGTCGGAGCTTTCCGTCAGGGGAACCCATGAGTGTAACCCAAACTGATCAAACGGAAACCATAGGTTTCCATTTGCATCACCATTGATTTCAATGGTAAGGATCCGGAGCAAATGGTTTCCGTCTGTCACCGTTGTGTAAGGGTTCTGCGGCATTGAGTCTGTGAAAACAATGGAGCCCTTACACAACAGTGACAAACGGAAACCATTTGTACCGGATCTGTCACCATTGAAATCAAAGGTGATGCAAACAGAAACCTATGGTTTCGGTTTGTTTCAGTTTGGGTTCCGTTCATGAGTTCCCCTGATAGAAACCTCCGACGGAACCCATGAACCGAGCCCTGACGCAGATGTGAACACAGCGTTATACACATAGTGAAGTTATAGTGCAATATTTTTTAACCTAAAAAATATTTTCTTTTTAGGATCCACTCTTGGTTTTGGCTTTAAAAATTTAATGGAAAAAAAACATAGCATTTCCACCTCCTAAACCAGAGATTCTTCACCTTTTTGCCATTGATTTAGTTTCGTCTGATGAACCCTATTGATGCCTATAGTGTTGAGTTTAATCGATACCTGTAACAACTGTAATTTTTCATGAAAATATTGGTGATTCCTGTTGGGGACATAATCTGTGAATATTACAGCTTTTTTTTGCTTACATTCATGACTGAAGAAAATGCTTAATTTTAGTTCAAGCCTAGTAAAAAAAAAAATGTTGTGTTTTTTAGCATCCAAGTTTATAGACCCCTTAAAATCTATCCAAGGACCCCTGCTCTAAAGTATTGTAATACAATTTTCATGTAACATAGAAGTGATACTGATATACACAGCCCTGAAAACAATCTCTACAAACCATATTATTCCTATCAAGTTTCATAGTACATCTACCATAACATGAAACATTTTAGTTTAGTTGAGTTTACCGCATCTATATGGAATGTAAGTTTAGAAATATTATGATGATGAGATAATTTATTGAACAAGACAAGTTACTTTCTCTGAGACCAATTCAACATTAAAAGGTTGCAGTTTAAATGGTCCTTTATTCCCAGCGATCAGGATAATAACCTGGCAATTAAGCACTTGTTGGAAGTGGATTTATGAAACGCTATGCGGCAAACAAACGGTTAATGATAATAACAGTGCATAAGCTCCTGTCTGTGGCGCTGACAGACATGTTATCCATAGTCTCTTTATTAACTCTGCTTCCCTCCAAGTTTGCAAATTGCTCTGATCTGTAGAGACAAAGGCATCTCTCATTCACTGAATCACCACATATCCTGCACAATAATGTGGGAATTGGAAGGAAAATATCCTGTCCAACATCAAAGCTGTGCTGGCTCGTCTTTCTCAGGTATGTCACCATACTACACCCTTTCTTTCCATGATGCTGTACAATAGAATCGAACGATCATAGATAAAGTGATGAACCTATTGCACAGGTCGTGTTTTTTCTCATCCCATAAAGGGATTTTTATGCGTTCTTTATTTTTTCACTATAGAATATGAACAAATAAATTAATATGCCAGTACATGAACCTGTGGATGACCTCGGTATGTCCCGAAGACAGGCACTATGAAACTACAGCTCTACAGTCCTTCAATGGACCCTGGACTATCTGACTATCCTTACATTAGTCTCTAGTGGCATACCTACCATGGAGTTAGGGTATTCCAAGGCTATCGGTGGAGAGGGGTACGTATAGTGCAGCTGATCCAGGAGCGAAATATGGGGCTAGTTGATATCACGTGTGGATTTTAGAGATTGAGGTCTTCTTGTACACTCATCTAGCCTCATCTTAGTATTGTTATGCCAACCCAAATACCGGATGCAAATTTCCACATTGACTCTTCGAAAACATGCAGCCACACGAACCTATTATTAGTAACTGTTTCATTGAACTCACAAACTTCTAAAATATCTACCTTTTGTATGGGACAGAGATTAAGGCTACATATCGATTAAATGCAGGCATTTCAGGGAATATTGTATGGACAGCTCTTCTGAAATCAGGCAAAATGCCTAGATCATATTACATTGATCATGACACTATTTGCATTACTTAGAGCTGAGCAAAACATTTTGGCACCATTCTTAAAGCCTACAAACTTGGGCGTTACCAGGCCTACAAGAATCAAGCTGAAATAAATATACTTAAAAATGCATTTTGGTTTGCCAAGACTAAAAAAATAATAAATTCCTTTAAAAAAAAACATGCAAAAGATTATTTATTGTTTTTTATGCATTTACTGACATTTTGGCCAGATATCAGAAATGATTCCTCAAACAAAACCTCTGTAGACCATATGAGCGAATAATATGAATCAGAATATTGTGTTCATTTGTTTATTTAAAAAAACAAAAACCTGATCCACAGCCCAATCATTGGCACATCTTCTAAACATCTAAATATTCTAAGTATTGGGTCATATTTTACGTGGAAAGGAGGACACCCTTGTAAACTTTATCAGTAAATATATTTTTGTAGAGAGATTGCACAGTATGCCCCTTAAAATTCTGACAGGTTTTATTGTGTCTGTGGGTTTGCACTATATACAATTGCAGTTTTCGGTCTTAAATTTACATTTTGCAAACTGATAGGACACAGAATCTCCAACCAGCATGATTTCCACCACAAAGGGTAAGGCCACACGGTGCAGTCATTTTTCAATAGAAGTCAATGGTGAAATATTTGTTATGGACAGACTGCTGGTATTATATTACAATGTGTTTTTTGGGAAAGACCTTGTTTATAACTCCAGCAGATCGTTACGCACAATGGCCGAGATGTCAGAACTGTTCAACGTTGCGTGTCCCGGAGGTTGGGAGAACAACAACGAACGGGAATGAAAGTAAGAGGCATGCGGAGGCAAACCTCTGCACGTCTGAATCATCTGATTGGAAGAATGGCGCATAGTGATCCATTCTGTACCGCAAGTGAAATTGGACGTCACATCCTAAGCATATGGCGGCAACCAGTGTCGACACAAACCATCAGAAAGCGTTTGCATGACATTGGACTATGAGCCAGACCTCCAGCTACAGGTGTTCCATTGACCACACGCCACCGCTCTCAAAGGCTATCAAGGTGAACAGCAAGATGACAATGGAGGCTGGAATGGAGGTCTATCCTCTTCAGCGATGAGTCCAGCTTTTGTCTCGGATGGAATGATAGCCAGAGATTGTTCTGGGGACCATGTGGGCAACTCCACAAAGAGGCCTTCACAAAGGGATGCCACACCAGTTCTAATCCCGGGATTATGGTATGGGGTGGCATAATGTACCATAGCCAGACCCCTCATTTCAGGTACATGGACAACTTGGCGTTACATTGATTTGATTGATTTGGTCGTGGAACCAGTGGTACGGCTATTTCTCCAAAGTGTCCCAGAAGGCGTTTTTCAACAGGACAACACCAGGCCTCATGTTGGTCGTGCTACTGTGAGCAGCCTGTGTGGCCCAAAAGTGCTACCATGGCCTGCAGCGTCTCCGGACTTGTCTCGCGTTGAGCACATCTGGGACGTCATTTGTCTGCAATTGCAAAGTGAGCTGCCAAAGGCCAATCTTGATGATTTGCGTGCCCAAGTGCATTCACCGCCGCATAACATTCCTCAGACAACCATGAATAACCTCATTGATAGCATGCCAAGGTGTGCAAGTGCGTGTATTTCTGCACGTGGCGCTTATACTCGATACTGAATAAATCCAGATGTTTGGAATATTTTATCATTCGCATATCATTAACATGTCTATCGATCCTGTGATTTCCACAATTCCAAAACTTTACTTACTTGGCGTTGCATTTTTAAGATTTCAATGTTGAGGGGTATATATACATATACACTACCGTTCAAAAGTTTAGGGTCACTTAGAAATTTCCTTATTTTTGAAAGAAAAGCACAGTTTTTTTCAATGAAGATAACATTAAATTAATCAGAAATACACTCTATACATTGTTAATGTGCTAAATGACTATTCTAGCTGCAAACGTCTGGTTTTTAATGCAATATCTACATCGGTGTATAGAGGCCCATTTCCAGCAATCATCACTCCAGTGTTCTAATGGTACATTGTGTTTGCTAACTGTGTTAGAAGGTTAATGGATGATTAGAAAACACTTGAAAACCCTTGTGCAATTATGTTAGCACCGCTGTAAACAGTTTTGCTGTTTAGAGGAGCTATAAAACTGACCTTCCTTTGAGCTAGTTGAGAATCTGGAGCATTACATTTGTGGGTTCGATTAAACTCTCAAAATGGCTAGAAAAAGAGAGCTTTCATGTGAAACTCGACAGTCTATTCTTGTTCTTAGAAATGAAGGCTATTCCATGCGAGAAATTGCCAAGAAACTGAAGATTTCCTACAACGGTGTGTACTACTCCCTTCAGAGGACAGCACACACAGGCTCTAACCAGAGTAGAAAGAGAAGTGGGAGACCCCGCTGCACAACTGAGCAACAAGACAAGTACACTAGAGTCTCTAGTTTGAGAAATAGACGCCTCACAGGTCCTCAACTGGCAGCTTCATTAAATAGTACCCGCAAAACGCCAGTGTCAACGTCTACAGTGAAGAGGCGACTCCGGGATGCTGGCCTTCAGGGCAGAGTGGCAAAGAAAAAGCCATATCTGAGACTGGCTAATAAAAGGAAAAGATTAATATGGGCAAAAGCACACAGACATTGGACAGAGGAAGATTGGAAAAAAGTGTTATGGACAGACGAATCGAAGTTTGAGGTGTTTGGATCACACAGAAGAACATTTGTGAGACGCAGAACAACTGAAAAGATGCTGGAAGAGTGCCTGACGCCATCTGTCAAGCATGGTGGAGGTAATGTGATGGTCTGGGGTTGCTTTGGTGCTGGTAAAGTGGGAGATTTGTACAAGGAAAAAGGGATTTTGAATAAGGAAGGCTATCACTCCATTTTGCAACTCCATGCCATACCCTGTGGACAGCACTTGATTGGAGCCAATTTCATCCTACAACAGGACAATGACCCAAAGTACACCTCCAAATTATGCAAGAACTATTTAGGGAAGAAGCAGGCAGCTGGTATTCTATCTGTAATGGAGTGGTCGGCGCAGTCACCAGATCTCAACCCCATAGAGCTGTTGTGGGAGCAGCTTGACCGTATGGTACGCAAGAAGTGCCCATCAAGCCAATCCAACTTGTGGGAGGGCCTTCTGGAAGCATGGGGTGAAATTTCTCCCGATTACCTCAGCAAATTAACAGCTAGAATGCCAAAGGTCTGCAATGCTGTAATTGCTGCAAATGGAGCATTCTTTGACGAAAGCAAAGTTTTAAGGAGAAAATTATTATTTCAAATAAAAATCATTATTTATAACCTTGTCAATGTCTTGACTATATTTTCTAGTCATTTTGCAACTCATTTGATAAATATAAGTGTGAGTTTTCATGGAAAACACAAAATTGTCTGGGTGACCCCAAACTTTTGAACGGTAGTGTATATATATATATATATATATATATTGTGACATCTTGGGGACCACTTAGCTCACAGGATCGCCATCTCCAGGGTGAGATGGTTGGCACACTTATAAAGTTCACTCCAACTCATTGCATAAAAGTTTAAACCAGCCGCAGCTAGCTTTATTGTCTTCACCACAGCAAGCAGTGTTACAACAAAAACATACAAAAATAAACCCTAGGCCATCCAGCCTCTAACTAACACATTCAGTGTCCCTCACTACGAGACACTGAGCCTTGTGCCCAGCACCTCACAACATAGGCAGCTTTACCTTACAGGTTGGTGACTCCCACAGGCTAGCATGCCTGTCTTCCCCAGACTGAGAGCCCTGTGTGAACATAATAATAATAATAATAATAATAATCTTTATTTATATAGCGCCAACATATTACGCAGCACTTTACAATTTAGAGGGAACATGAAACAAACAATATCAGACATTACATAGTGACAAAGTTCATTTACAATTCAAACCTGGGGAGTGAGGA
The DNA here is from genome assembly GCF_050947455.1 of Rhinoderma darwinii. Classification (NCBI taxonomy): domain Eukaryota; kingdom Metazoa; phylum Chordata; class Amphibia; order Anura; family Rhinodermatidae; genus Rhinoderma; species Rhinoderma darwinii. Next base: position 321,285,760 of record NC_134689.1, read on the forward strand.
CCCTGCTCGCAAGAGCTTACAATCTATGAGGACATAAGGGAGACACAAAGTGTAACAGTGTTTGTTCTGCACAATAGTCCGGCCATTTTTATACACATGCGGTGGTAACATAAAGCTGCATGAGCCGGTCACCAGCCACTATCCGTGTATGACGGACATGAAGAGAAGGAGTGTGAGGGAATCTTATTCTGATGACTAATCTAAATGGAGGGCCATGGAAAGGAGTCAGATTAGGGAATGTTATAGGCCTGTCTAAATAGATGTGTTTTCAGGGCACGTTTAAAACTGTGGATATTGGGAATTAATCTGATTGTCTGGGGTAGCACATTCCAGAGGACGGGTGCAGCACGAGAGAAATCCTGGAGACGGTAGTGGGAGGTTCGGATTATGGAGGATTTTAATCTAAGGTCGTTGGCAGAACGTAGAGCCCGAGTAGGGTGGTAGACAGAGATGAGGGAGGAGATGTAAGGAGGTGCAGCACTGTGGAGAGCTTTGTGGGTGAGAGTAATAAGTTTGAATTTTATTCGGAAGGGGATGGGCAACCAGTGCAGTGACTGGCACAGATTAGAGGCGTTGGTGTAGCGGTTGGTCATAAAGATGAGCCTGGCTGCTGCATTGAGGATAGATTGGAGAGGGGAGAGTTTAGTGAGGGGAAGACCGACTAGTAATGAGTTACAGTAGTCAAGACGAGAGTGAATCAGAGCAACAATGAGAGTTTTGGCAGTTTCCTCCGTAAGAAAAGAGCGGATTCTGGAGATGTTTTTGAGGTGAAAATGACAGGAGCGTGAAAGTGATTGTATGTGAGGAGTAAAGGAAAGATCTGAGTCAAAAATAACCCCGAGACAGCGGGCGTGCTGCTTAGAAGTTATGATAGTGCCACACACAGAGATGGAGACATCAGGTTTAGGGAGGTTAGTAGATGGTGGGAACACAAGGAGCTCAGTTTTAGAAAGATTCAGTTTCAGATAGAGAAAGGACATGATGTTAGAGACAGCGGACAGACAATCACTGGTGTTCTGTATTAGAGCAGGGGTGATGTCACGGGAAGAGGTATATAATTGGGTGTCATCAGCGTAGAGATGGTACTGGAAGCCAAATCTGCTGATGGTTTGTCCAATAGGAGCTGTGTAGAGAGAAAAGAGGAGTGGACCTAGGACTGATCCCTGAGGAACCCCGATATCAAGGGGAAGAGGAGAAGAGGTGGAACCAGCAAATGACACACTGAATGAGCGGTCAGAGAGATAGGAGGAAAACCAAGAGAGAGCCGCGTCCTTGAGGCCAATAGAGTGGAGCATGTTAAGTAGGAGTTTGTGGTCTACAGTGTCAAAGGCTGCAGAGAGATCCAAAAGAATCAGGAGAGAGGATTTACCGTCCGATTTAGCCGCCAAGAGATCATTTGAGACTTTAGTAAGGGCAGTTTCTGTGGAGTGTAGAGTGCAGAAACCAGATTGTAAGGGGTCAAGAATGGAGTTAGCAGAGAGATAGCGGATAAGGCGAGAGTAGACCAAGCGTTCCAGGAGTTTGGAGATGAAGGGCAGATTAGAGACTGGTCGGTAGTTGGCAGCGCTGGATGGGTCAAGTGTTGGTTTTTTCAATAATGGGTTTATAATGGCATGTTTAAAAGCGGAGGGAAAGATACCAGAGGAAAGAGAGAGGTTAAATATTTTAGTGAGGTGACTAGTGACAGCTGGGGAGAGGGACTGGAGGAGGTGTGAGGGGACAGGATCACTAGGGCAGGTAGTAGGACGAGAAGAAGAGAGGAGCCTCGAGACTTCTTCTTCAGTTATTGGGTCAAATGCTGAGAGTGAAGAAGAGGGAGTGCGGGGGGGAAGGGGATCGATGTTACTAGGGGACTGGGAGATAATATCATGCCGGATGTTGTCAATTTTAACTTTAAAATAATTGGCCAGGTCTTCAGCACTGAGATCTGTGATTGGCGTCTGCACTTTAGGACTAAGGAGGGAGTGAAAAGTATCAAAGAGGCGTTTTGGATTATTAGATAGTGTGGAGATGAGAGAAGTGAAGTAGACTTGTTCGGCGCGGTGAAGGGCAGAGTTGTAAGTTTTGAGCATAAATTTGTAATGGAGGAAATCTGCATCCAAATGCGATTTTCTCCACAGTCGTTCAGCACATCTCAAGCACCGGTGAAGAAAGCGGGATTGAGGCGTGTGCCAGGGTTGTCGTCGTCTTTGTCGGGTGGTTCAGAGTGTAGTGGGGGCTGCTTCATCCAATGCATTTTTGAGAGTGTTATTATAAAGTTTGGCAGCCAGATTGGGACAGGAGAGGGAAGAGATAGGGGACAATGAGGACTGTAGACTGTCTATGAGTTTCACAGTGTTAATGGCATGTAGATTTCTGTATGTCTGATACGTAGGGATGACCTGAGGAGGCAGAGAATATTTGATAGTAAAGCAGAGAAGATTGTGGTCAGAAAGCGGGAGAGGAGAGTTAATAAAGTCAGAAACTGAGCAGAGCCGGAAGAAGACCAGGTCAAGTGAATGCCCGTCTTCATGTGTAGGAGAGTTAGTAAGTTGTGACAGACCGAGGGACGAGGTTAAAGATAGAAACTGGGAGGCAGATGAGGAGATTGGGTTATCAATGGGGATGTTGAAGTCACCCATGATGAGAGTGGGTGTTTCAGAGGATAGAAATTGTGGAAGCCAGGCAGCAAAATGATCCAGGAATTGGCGGGGTGAGCCCGGTGGGCGGTAGACAACTGCCACTCGGAGGGGAAAACGGTGAAAGAGTCTGAGGGTGTGGACTTCAAAAGAGGGAAATGTGAGTGAGGGGACCGGGGGAATGACCTGGAAAGTGCAGTGTGGGGAAAGAAGTATACCTACTCCTCCACCCTGCCTGTTCTCAGTTCTGGGGGCATGAGAGAACTGGAGACCACCATAAGATAGAGCAGCAGGGGAAGCAGTGTCAGACAGGTGTAGCCATGTTTCTGTAAGAGCCAGAAGGTTGAGAGAGTTAGAAAGGAATAAGTCATGAATAAAGGTGAGTTTGTTGCACACGGACCGAGAGTTCCAGAGAGCACAGTTAAAAGAGACAGGAGAAGACATACAAGGAATGGCAAGAAGATTTGCAGGGTTTCTATGTGTGGCAGGTAAGTGGTTGAGCTTGGCAGAAGAAAAGGAAGGCCCAGGGTTGGGAGAGATGTCCCCTGCAGCTAGTAGCAGGAGAATGCAGAGAGACAGCATATGGTTATGTGATTTATGAGAGTGATTTTTATGTTGGGCAGTGGGATGAGATGGGTTAAGTTGACTGAGGAAAGTGAATAGTGAATGGGAGCTGTACATGGGCGAGGCAAGGAGAGAGGGACTGATGTAGACTGTTTTTGGGCAAGTCTTAAATGGGTGATAGGATTGAAAACCAAGAGCAGCTATAATGATGAGAGCGGTGGCAAACATCTTTGTTTACAGATAGTTAGAAATCTAATATTGAGAGCGTGGGCTAGTTTGTCTGGTTTGGTAATGCAGCTTACCTGTCACTGACCCTGTGCAAGTGCCATGTATAACTGCCAGGACACTTTGACAATATGACACTTAGACAGAGATGACTTCTGCCGTCGTGCCCCCCTGCACGAGTGCCTTCCCCATATGCTACATCTAAATTTATAGGGGAGTAGATGCTCAGATCTAGGCCTAATTAAGCTCGTTCAGCTATTAATCAAATCAACTAGACACATGAGGTGAAAAGCTATGCAGAGATAAACAAACAAACTAGCAGGTCTGGATGACACTTGAATTAAAGAGCAGCCTCAGGTGAAGCCTAAGTAGGCTCATCAGACATCCCAAGACATGGACTGTCTGTATGGAGTGGAAGCCGCCCTTCTTCACACTCCAGCAAACCTGGCCCTATCCCGGGTTTTACACCCAAGCAACAGCAGAGAAAACCCTCGCTGCTGTACATGTTCCCTGGTTGCTTGAAACTGGACAGTTTCTGCACTGTCCAGTAGCTGCACTACTACAATATATATATACACACACACACACACATACGTACAAGGTGTGTCCCAAAGTAATGAGAATTATTTTTTATGCTGCACATGAGGGCTGCGTCAGGAAAGTGGGGATCCAGGTTGTGGAGGTGGTAACTCAAGTATACAGCCGGACCATCCTCAGTTGAGCCCGAGCCTTTCGAAGTGTCGGTATTTTACAAAAGCTCACCCTTGTTTTTCCCTCCTGTCACGGACGAGCATCGAGCAGCGTTACGCAATTAAATTTTGCATGAAGCTTGGAAAAACAGCTTCAGAAACCTTAAAGATGCTGAAGACAGCGTAAGGGGAAACTGCTTTTTCGTCAGCCCAAATTTTCAGATGGCAGAAGGCCTTCAAAGAGGTTGGAAGGGAAGCCGTTGAGGATGAACAGTGCTCAGGGTGACCTTCAACATCAAGAAGCGATGTTAATGTGTCCATTATTAAGGCTGCTCTGGATCGGGACCGACGTTTTGCGAGTGAGCCCTAACATTGCCAAAACATGGATCCTCCACCATGACAAGGCGCCGAGTCACATATCATTGGCTGTGAGGGAGATTTTGGCCCTACCCTTCCTCACCTACCCTATAGCCCTGACTTGGCACCGTGTGACTTTTTTTTCGCTCTCTAGGACATAACGTTCTCGACATATTCACAAAAGCAAACTGACTTCCACAACAAGGACCTTCCTACATATTACATGACCTGTATTAGCTTAGCCAATAGAAGCATGCAGGTCCTTTATTCTTAGCCTCACTCACATACACACAGTTTTAGACCAGGTTTCCGTAATAACCAAGCCACTCGACGTTTTACTCACTGTAAATAAACTGCACCTATACTGGATTTGAGCATTCTCATAAATTGAAACCCTTTCATACCAGCCATGCCTCCAAAAAGGAACCCTGCACTTAGACGAAAGACTCCTGTGGCAAAGCGCATGGCTGCTGTCCGAGCTGCTGAAAACTCTCAACAGAACCAAGCCCATGGATTTCAGCATTCCCATTAATTGAACCCCTTTCAGACCAGTCATGCCTCCAAAACGGAACCTACACTTGTACTTTATTGGATATGTCGGCTTCATATCAGTAGGAAACTAAGTTTTAACCACACACACAAACAAGCAGACCCGTGTGAAGCCGGGTAACTCTGCTATTCTATATGATGTCGTCTATAGGCATCCAAACACCTGAACTATTTGACCCCAAATTTGGCACATAGGTACATCGAGTGTTCAGGAAAGTTTTCGTAAAGGTTCCAACGTTGCTATTGTTCTCTGTTATCAGCCATTATCACATGATCATGATCCAATACTATAAAAGCGAATACAGACATTCACTTTCATAGTAAAGGTGTTTTTATCTGGCAGTAGCAGCTAGTGCACTTCACAAGATAATCCTAGATGGGAAGGTACAGGGGAACGGTTACCCATAGCAACCAATCAGATTACTGATGGCCTGGAGCAGGGGCGTAACTAGGAAAGACTGGGACCCATAGCAAACTTTTGACTGGGGCCCCCCCTCCCCTGGGTATCACACAACCTCCCCTTGTAGATAGTGCCTCCCTATAGATTCCGCCACACAGTGCCCCCCTATAGATAGCACCATACACAGCCCCCTGTAGATAATGCCTTACAGCCCCCTGTAGATAACGCCATACAGCCCTCCCCCTGTAGATATCACCATACAGCCTTCCCCCTGTAGATAATGCCATACAACTCCAAACCTCCCCCCTGTAGATAACGTCATACGGCCCCCCCTGTAGATAAAGCCATACAGCCCCCAACCCCCCCCCCCCCAAAAAAAACAAAAACGGCCTATAGTTTGTCCTACAAAAGAGATGTATCCCCTATCCACAGGATAGGGGATACATGTGTGATCACTGGCAGCGATAAGGAGAACGGGGGACTGAAAGTCCCCCGAAGTTCTCCATGAGAAACCTCGGACTACCATTGTCTGCGCAGTTCAATAAAAATGAAAGGAGCACTGGTCACGCATGCGCACAAGCGCGACCTGTGCACAATTAATTTCTATGGAGCTGCTGACAGTCCCCGGAAGTCCGAGGTTTGTCATGGAGAACTTCGGGGGACTTTCGGTCCCCCGTTCTCCTTATCGCTGGGCGTCCCAGCGATCCCACATGTATCCCCTATCCTCATGCTGCGGGCCCTGTAGCAGCTGCTACGGCTGCTACAGCGGTAGTTACGCCACTGGCCAGGAGGAAAGCTGCATTACTAGCTGCATAGACTCCTCTTGCCCAACTGCAAGCTGATCAAATGCGTCATACTGATGCTCGAGCTGCTGAAACTCCTCAACACACTCGGGAATTCTCAGCAACAGATCAGACAGGTGGCTCTCAGAAGCGCAGAGACTCTTGCCCAAACCCAGGCCAGTCAGCAAGCTGATAGAGCGGATCATGTTCAGCGTGCTAATGAGTGGGCTTTCATGCATGATACTGTTTTCAATTATGATCCAACCATAGTCTATGGCCAACTGGTAATAAAACGGCCAATATTGTTAGGCTGGGTTCACAGGAGCATGTTACGTCCGTAATGGACGGAACGTATTTCAGCCACAAGTCCCGGACCGAACACACTGCAGGGAGCCGGGCTCCTAGCATTATAGTTATGTACGATGCTAGGAGTCCCTGCCTCTCTGTGGAACTACTGTCCCATACTGAAAACATGATTACAGTACAGGACAGTAGCCCTGCAGCGAGGCAGGGACTCCTTGCATCGTACATAACTATGATGCTAGGAGCCCGGCTCCCTGCAGTGTGTTCGGTCCGGGACTTGTGGCCGAAATACGTTCCGTGCATTATGGACGTAACATGCTCATGTGAACCCAGCCTTAATCAACAGGGTCTGTCACAGTCTTATGACTCCATTTCCTACCAGTTTAGCTATTAGGTATTTAGGAAGTTAACATTTAAATAAACAGTGTGTAACTGCTGTGGTATATAGGACTACTAGCGATTTCCCTGTAAACCAAGAAAATACAGGGGCATGGATTGGCTTTCTGGGCACCCTTGGAACAAATCAAATGAACACACAAACAGGCAGACCGACACGTTATACCCGGGCAGCGCCGGGTACTTTTTATGTTGTCTGTTGTATGTTCTTTAAATGCGAAAACAACTGAATCAATCTGCACCAAATTTGGGACTTAAAGGAACAGGGTCACCACAATTTTTTTTTTAATATGTTAAAGATGTTAGTGGTTTATTAAAAACGTTTGGATTAATTTGTGTGTTTGTGTTTTACTTTTTCTTATTTTTACACTTTTTCTTCCCTATGGGGGCTGCCATTTTTTTTTCCATTTCTGTATGTGTCGATTAACGACACATACAGACATGGAATACGGCAGCCACAGTCCCATAGGGACTGCGAACGGGGCCCGTTCCATCCACTAACATGTACGCCGCTGTGTGGGAACGGCGCATGCGCCGCTCCCACACAGTTCAATTTGAAATGCGTGCCGTCCGGCGCCATTTTCCTGTGGACCGGAAGTCGCGGCCGGACAGTAAGATTACTACTTCCGGTCGCGGCTTCCGGACTTGTGCACATGGAGCAGCGGCAGCAGACGGAGCGGATGGACCGGAGGGAGCGGCGGCGACTGGAGCAGGTAAGGGATTTCTATGTATGTTTGTGTTTACTACTGTATGTAAACCTTCTACACTGTGTGTTAGCTCAAAAAATGGCGACACACAGTGTAGGAGCTTAGACCGTTCAAACCCCTCGTTTCTCCCGGCACTAGCCAGGATAAAGGAGGGGGGGGAAGCTGAGAGCTCACTAGAGCGAGGGTTTTTTACCCAATTTTGCAGCATAAAGCAATGTGGTTGCTTTACCACATGCAATGCTGCAATTTTGGGAATGGCTCCATCTAGTGACCAGCAATGGGAAATATTATAAATTAGAATCCAATTGAATCCAATTTATAATATTTCCTGACTCGTGAAAAAAAAAAAAATTAGAACAATGTTTAATCACCTATACACTAATTGTTTAACAAAAAAAAAAAAACATGTTTTGCTGGCAACACATTCCCTTTAAGTAAATCATGTCCTTCCAATGGTATCAGCTCTCTAGGATCTGCCGTTCTTGACAAATTCACAAAAGCAAATATGGCATCATTGGCTTCCACATCAAGGACCCTCCTCCATATCACATCAGATTACCCGAATTAGCCAATAGAAGCTTGCAGGTCCTTCATTCTTAGCTTCACTCCCATATACACAGTTTTAGACAAGGCTTCCATAACAATCAATGCCGGATCACCATTGGGCGTTTTGGGTGGCTGCCTGGGGCCCGAGGCTCTCGGGGGGCCCATGGCCGCCCCAAATACAATACGTTTTTGCCGCGATTTTGACAAAACGGCATTGTGTATGTCCTGTTAAGGACCTGCAGACATAAAGGTCACATGACCTTATGTCTGCAGTTTTTGTTACTGATTAGAGACCTGCTGGTCACATGACCGCAGGTCCTACAACAGCAGCAAGAGAGAAGACCGTGAGGAGATGTGAGCTGCTAGGTAAGTATAAGGGGATCATGGATTGTTTTAAGGGGTGTGCGGTCTTTGTTTAGGGGGTCTGTATTTAGGAGGTCTGCATTTAGGTGGTTGGTCTGGGGTCTGTATTTAGGTGGTCTGGTGTGGGATCTGTATTTAGGGGGTCTGTATTAGTTTAAGGGGAATGGGGGTCTGTATGTAGGAGGTCTGGGGACTGTATTTAGGGGGTCTGTATTTAGGGGGTCTGTATTAGTTTGGTTGGTCTGGTCTCGGGTCTGTATTCAAGGGGTCTGGTCTGGGGTCTGTATATTTAGAGTGTCTAGTCTGGGGTCTTTATTTAGGGGTCTGGTCTGGGGGTCTGTATTTAGGAGGTCTGGGGTCTGTATATTTAGGGGGTCTGGTCTGGGGTCTGCATATTTAGGGGGTCAGGTCTCTATTAGCTTATGGGGGTCTGTATTTAGGGGGTCTGGGTTATGTATTAGTTTACAGAGTCTGGTCTGGGGCTCTGTATATTTAGGGGGTCTGGTCTGGTGTCTGTTTATTTAGGGGGTCTAGTCTTGGGTCTGTATTTAGAGGTCTGGTCTGGGGTCTGTATATTTAGAGTGTCTAGTCTGGGGTCTTTATTTAGGGGTCTGGTCTGGGGGTCTGTATTTAGGAGGTCTTTAGTCTGTATATTTAGGGGGTCTGGTCTCTGTATTAGCTTATGGGGGTCTGTATTTAGGGGGTCTGGGTTATGTATTAGTTTACAGAGTCTGGTCTGGGGCTCTGTATATTTAGGGGGTCTAGTCTGGGCTCTGTATTAGTTTATGGGGTCTGTATTTAGGGGTCTGTATTAGTTTATAGGGTCTGTATTTAGGGGGCCTGGTCTGGGGTCTGTATTAGTTTCGGGGGTCAGGTCTGGGGTCTGTATTTAGGGGTCTGGTCCGAAGTCTGTATTTAGGGTCTGTATTTATTTAGGGTGCTTCTTCTGGGGTCTGTATTTGCTTAGGGGTGTCTGGTCTGGCCAAGGCAATACTTTAGAAGGTCTGTATGCATCCTAATTTCTTAGTCTGAGTAAAAAGGGTTGTCCGGGTACATCGATAGGTCATCAGTATGAAAAAACGGTCCGTGCCCAGACAACCCCTTTAATGTACGGTCCTGTGCCTTGGTTTCTGAATTTTTGTGCTTCTATACACCGCGTTCCAAATTATTATGCAAATGTTATTTTTCGCTGATTTTCCTAAATAGTCGATGCAAATGACAGTCAGTATAATCTTCAAGTCATCAACCGTTGAAGTATAATGCAAATTTTATTGAACAAATCTCCTAATGATAACAGATTTTTTTTTAGAAGTAAAAAAACTCAAAATGCACTGTTTCAAATTATTATGCACAACAGAGATCAAAACATTTTAAAGGTTGTAAAGAGAACTAAAATGGTAATTTGTTGAATTTGCAGCATCAGGAGGTCATATTAACAGAAATCAAAAGCTCTTTCAATCAAAAAAAACTTAACAGGCCAAGTTACATGTTAACATAGGACCCCTTCTTTGATATCACCTTCACAATTCTTGCATCCATTGAATTTGTGAGTATTTGGACAGTTTCTGCTTGAATATCTTTGCAGGATGTCAGAATAGCCTCCCAGAGCTTCTGTTTTGATGTGAACTGCCTCCCACCCTCATAGATATTTTGCTTGAGGATGCTCCAAAGGTTCTCAATAGGGTTGAGGTCAGGGGAACATGGGGGCCACACCATGAGTTTCTCTCCTTTTATGCCCATAGCAGCCAATGACACAGAGGTATTCTTTGCAGCATGAGATGGCGCATTGTCATGCATGAAGATAATTTTGCTACGGAAGGCACGGTTCTTCTTTTTGTACCACGGAAGAAAGTGGTCAGTCATAAACGCTACGTACTTTGCAGAGGTCATTTTCACACCGTCAGGGACCCTAAAGGGGCCTACCAGCTCTCTCCCCATGATTCCAGCCCAAAACATGACTCCGCCACCTCCTTGCTGACATCGCAGCCTTGTTGGGACATGGTGGCCATTCACCAACCATCCACTACTCCATCCATGTGGACCATCCAGGGTTGCACGGCACTCATCAGTAAACAAGACGGTTTGAAAATTAGTCTTCATGTATTTCTGAGCCCACTTCAAACGTTTCTGCTTGTGAGCATTGTTTAGTGGTGGCCGAATAATAGCTTTATGCACACCTGCAAACCTCTGGAGGATCCTACACCTTGAGGTTCGCGGGACTCCAGAGGCACCAGCGGCTTCAAATACCTGTTTGCTGCTTTGCAATGGCATTTTAGCAGCTGCTAATTAATTTGTCTGTCAGAAACCTTCCTCATTATGCCTTTATCTGAACGAACCCGTCTGTGCTCTGAATCAGCCACAAATCTTTTCACAGTACGATGATCACGCTTACGTTTTCTTGAAATATCCAATGTTTTCATACCTAGTCCAAGGTATTGCACTATTTCACGCTTTTCGGCAGAAGAGAGATCCTTTTTCTTTCCCATATTGCTTGAAACTTGTGGCCTGCTTAATAATGTGGAAAGTCCTTCTTAAGTAGTTTTCCTTTGATTGGGCACACCTGGCAAACTAATTATCACAGGTGTCTGAGATGGATTACAATCATCCAAAGAGCCCTAAGACACAATACCATCCATGAGTTTAATTGAAAAACTAATAATTAAATGTTTATGACACTTAAATCCAATGTGCATAATAATTTGGAATACGGTGTAGAGGCTGGAAATGGCTGCAGAAGCGAGGAGCAAAGAGGTCTCAGGAGAAGTCGCCATACTGGTCTGTGTCAGATGGAGAAGAAATGAGAATGACTCACATCAGAGAAGACGTCACTTGTGACTCACTGGATCTATAGAGGATCCATCCCCTCTCCTGACATGTCTGTTGTAGGAAATCCTTGTATTCCACATAAAGTCTTTGTTTACCCAGGACTAATAGACAAATGCGTGTTACCATTCCCATTGTCAGGATGAAGCCGCAGGCGAAACGTACGTCGAGGCGTTCTTCTGGGGTGTTCCTATCTCTTCCAGTTTCTATCCCTATTTTTTTAATCCATTATGACCAAGGATATGTACTAACCTTTTAGCTCTCAGTCTTTTTCCCATGTTATTTATGTCTGGCTTTTGGGCTTCAGTCTGCATTTGTATATCCCTGACCAGGTATCTCTATCTGGGTATATCCATTTTATTATTTTGAGTTATTTCCCCAAATGTTATACGCAGCTAGACATCCTTGGTCATTGTTTGGTATGCATTAGTGCTTTGTTCCATTCATGATATATTATTCATTTGGTTATGGATATGTTATAACTGGTATTATCCATTGTCCTTGTCTATTTTGATTCAGGCGCTCATTTATTTTATACTGGATATTGTATAGGCACCTGTTTTCTGTGTATCACATCTTGTTCTCTTGTTTTTAACTGTATCTGCTATTTATTGCATTTTTGATATTCTACTATTGAAGTCATATTTATATTATTACTTGGGCATGCTATCCTTCTCTTTTTGTGATACTATTTTAGGTTTTACGTATACAACACTGTACCTGTACTGGATTTCAGCACTCTCATAAATTGAACCCCTTTCCCAGGGGCGTAACTAGGAAAGACTGGGCCCCATAGCAAACTTTTGACTGGGGCCCCCCCTCCCCTGGGTGTCACACAACCCCCCCTTGTAGATAGTGCCTTTTTTACAGCCCCCTGTAGATAACGCCATACAGCCCCCCTGTAGATAACGCCATAGAGCCCCCTGTAGATAACACCATACAGCCCCCCTGTAGATAACGCCATACAGCCCCCCTGTAGATAACTCCATACAGCCCCCTTTGTAGATAGCACCATACATCCCCCTGTAGATAGCGCCATACAGCCCCCTCTGTAGATAATGCCATACAGCCTCCACTGTAGAGAACGCCATACAGACCCCTGTAGATAACGCCATACAGCCCCCCCTGTAGATAACGCCATACAGCCCCCCTGTAGATAACGCCATACAGCCCCCCCTGTAGATAACGCCATAGAGCCCCCCTGTAGATAACGCCATACAGCCCCCATAACGCCATACAGCCCCCCTGTAGATAACGCCATACAGCCCCCTGTAAATAGCGCCATACAGCCCCCCTGTAGATAGCGCCATACAGTCCCCCCTTTAGATAGCACCATACAGCCCCCCCTGTAGGTTACGCTATACAGCCCCCCTGTAGATAGCGCCATACAGCCCCCCTGTAGGTAACACCATACAGCCCCCCTGTAGGTAACGCCATACAGCCCCCCCTGTAGATAACGCCATACAGCCGCCTCTGTAGATAACGCCATACAGCCCCCTCTGTAGATAACGCCATACAGCCCCCTCTGTAGATAACGCCATACAGAGTCTCCCCTGTAGATAACACCATACAGCCCCCTGTAGATAACGCCATACAGCCCCCCTGAAGATAACGCCATACAGCCCCCCTGTAGATAACGCCATACAGCCCCCCCTGTAGATAACGCCATACAGCCTCCTGTAGATAATGCCATACAGCACACCCTGTAAATAGCGCAATACAGCCCCCCCTGTAGATAGCGCCATACAGCCCCCCTATAGATAGCGCCATACAGCCCCCCTGTAGGTAACGCCATACAGCCTGCCTGTAGGTAATGCCATACAGCCCCCCCTGTAGATAGCGCCATACAGCCCCCCCTGTAGGTAACGCCATACAGCCCCCCTGTAAGTAACGCTATACAGCCCCCCCTGTAGGTAATCTGATACAGCCCCCCCTGTAGATAACGCCATACAGCCCCCCTGTAGGTAACGCCATACAGCCCCCCGTAGGTATCGCCACACAGCCCCCCTGTAGATTACGCCATACAGCCCCCCTGTAGATAACGCCATACAGCCCCCTCTGTAGATAACGCCATACAGCCCCCTCTGTAGATAACGCCATACAGAGTCTCCCCTGTATATAACGCCATACAGCCCCCTGTAGATAATGCCATGCAGAGTCCCCCCTGTATATAACGCCATACAGCCCCCCCTGTAGATAACGCCATACAGCCCCCCTGTATATAATGCCATGCAGCCCCCTCTGTAGATAACGCCATACAGCCCCCCACTGTAGATAAGGCCATACAGCCCCCTGTAGATAACGCCATACAGCCCCCCTGTAGATAACGCCATACAGCCCCCCTGTAGATAATGCCATACAGCCCCCCCTGTAGATAACGCCATACAGTCCCCTGTAGATAACTCCATGCAGCCCCCCTGTAAATAGCGCCATATAGCCCCCCCTGCAGAAAGCGCCATACAGCCCCCCCTGTAGGTAACGCCATACAGCCCCATCTGTAGGTCACACCATACAGCCCCCCTGTAGGTAACGTCATACAGCCCCTCCTGTAGGTAAGGCTATACAGCCCCCCCTGTAGGTAACGCTATACAGCCCCCCTGTAGGTAACGCTATACAGCCCCCCCTGTAGGTAACGCCATACAGCCCCCTGTAGGTAACGCCATACAGCCCCCCCTGTAGGTAACGCCATACAGCCCCACCTGTAGGTAACGCCATACAGCCCCAACCCCCCCAAAAAATCTGACCTATAGTGTGTCCTACAAAAGACATGTATCCCCTATCCACAGGCAGCGATAGGGAGAACGGGGGACCAAAAGTCCCCCGAAGTTCTCCATGACTAACCTCTGACTTCCAGAGTCTGTGCAGCTCAATAAAAATGAAAGGAGCGCTGGTCACGCATGCGCACAAGCGCACCGGCGCTCCATTCATTTCTACGGAGCTGCCGACACAGACCCCGGAAGTCCGACGTTTGTGACGGAGAACTTCAGGGGACTTTCAGTCCCCCGTTCTCCCTATCGCTGCCAGCGATCACACATGTATCCCCTATCCTGTGGATTTGGGATACATGTCTTTTGTAGGAACAACCCCTTTAATGGCAGAGCGGGGAGATACCTCCCTGCTCTGCCGTAGTGTTCAGTGGCGTCGCGCTGTAGCAGCCATAGCGGCAGCTAGCGGAGTCTCCGGCCATGGTGGGGGCCCGTGCCAACGGGCGACACGGACCCCCTCATGCCGCGGGCCCCGTAGCAGCCGCTACGGCTGCTACAGCGGTAGTTACGCCACTGCCCTTTCCAAAAAGGAACCCTGCACTTGGACAACAGACTCCTGCAGCAAAGCACATGGCTGCTGTCCGATATGCTGAAACCTCTCAACAGACCTAAGCCCATCTCCAGGCTGACCAGATACATCACAGCCAGTGGCGGATTAAGAAGACCATGGGCCCTGGGCTGTTACCCAAACTTGGGCCCCCCTTCTCCACCACCACCCTGCCGCGCCGTAACTATTGCTAACACTACCTAAACACTAGTACACAAAGTAGGCACATTATGCACAAAGTACACACAGTACGCACATTATGCACAAAGTACACACAGTACACAAAGTAGGCACATTATGCACAAAGTACGCACATTATGCACATTATGCACAAAGTACGCACAGTACACAAAGTACCACATTATGCACAAAGTACACAAAGTAGGCACATTATGCACAAAGTACGCACAGTACACAAAGTACCACATTATGCACAAAGTACGCAAATTATGCACAAAGTACGCACATTATGCACAAAGTACGCACATTATGCACATTATGCACAAAGTACGCACATTATGCACAAAGTACGCACAAAGTACGCACATTATGCACAAAGTACGCACATTATGCACAAAGTATGCACATTATGCACAAAGTATGCACAGTACACAAAGTACCACATTATGCACAAAGTACGCACATTATGCACAAAGTAGGCACATTATGCACAAAGTACGCACATTATGCACAAAGTACGCACATTATGCACAAAGTATGCACAGTACACAAAGTACCACATTATGCACAAAGTACGCACATTATGCACAAAGTACGCACATTATGCACAAAGTACGCACAAAGTACGCACATTATGCACAAAGTACGCACAAAGTACGCACATTATGCACAAAGTACGCACAGTACACAAAGTACACACATTATGCACAAAGTACACAAAGTAGGCACATTATACACAAAGTATGCATAGTACACAAAGTACACACGAGTATGCACATTATACACTAAGTAGGCACATTATACACGAGTATGCACATTATACACAAAGTACACCAAGTAAACACATGAATATGGACATTAAACATACATGAATATGGACATTAAACATACATGAATATGGACATTAAACATACATGAATATGGACATTAAACACACATGAATATGGACATTAAACACACATGCACTTACCTTTTATGTCTTCACTGCAGCTCTTCTCCTGCTCACAGCACAGAGCCCGCCGACAGTCTCCCCTCCCCCATGTCCCGACAGCTAGCAGCAGAGATGTTTAGAGCAGGGAAGGGGGGCTGGAGGGGGAGCTTCTAAAGCAGCACAGACCACGGCTGCTAAGTAGAAGCAAAGCTCCCCTCGCCTGACAGGTGCGGTCCTGGCACCGGGGCTCCCTCCGGTGCTAGCGACGCCACTGGGCATGAGGGGGTTCGGGCGGTCATAGGCTCCTTGGGCCCCCTGGCAGTCTTGGGCCCCGGGCGACCGCCCGAAACGCCCTAATGATAATCCGCCACTGATCACAGCAAACAGCGAGGTACTGAAACTCCCCAGCAGACTGAGGCATATCAATAGGAAACAAAGTTTTTAACCATACACACAAACAACAAACAAATAGACCTGAGCAAAGCCGGGTAACTCTGCTAGTATATATGTATATGTATATATATATATATATATATATATATATAATATACATATATATATATGTATATATATATATATATATATATATATATATATATATATATATATATATATATATAGGTAGAGATAAGCAGCACTCTGTGACAGATTCCAACACGGTAATGGGTGCAAGCAGGTAATCCAGATCCGTGGATTTTAAGACATAAACAAAAGAAATCCCACAGCACTCCGATGGTTCCAAAAAGTATGTGATTTATTCAGTCAACAGCTGCAAAGTTTCCGTCCTGCTATAGGAAAAAGGTCCTATAGCAGGACGGAAACGTTGCAGCTGTTGACTGAAAAAAATCACATACTTTTTGGAACCATCGGAGTGCTGTGGGATTTCTTTCGTTTATATATATATATATATATATATATATATATATATATATATATATATATATATATATATACATTATTTGGCCAAAGGTATGTGAACACCTTTCCTAACCAGTTCCCGACCGCTGGCTGTGTATTTCCGGCCAGTGATCAGGGTCCTTAAAACCCGCACCATAGACTATTTACGGCGCGGGTTTTAGCTTGCTGCACGCTATGTATATGAATATAGCCACTGGTCACATGATCGCCGGGTGGCGTTAGTGGCAGGCTGCTGCTGGGTCTTACTAGACCCAGCACAGCCCTATTAGTGACAATAGTCACTATAAGAGGGCTGATTTCCCCTGTAACTGGGGCTGCTATGCAGCCCCAGTTACAGTGGAAAAACATGGTGTAAAAGAAGAAAAAAATAAAGTCCCCCAAAGGTCTTTTCTGACCTTTGAGGGACAGACCATAGTAATAAAAATATAAAAGTAAAGTAAAGTGCAAAGAAAATGAATAATAATACACATATAATACCCACCCCCCAAAAAAAATGTTCCCCCGCCAATCACTGTCGTAACGCTAGCCCTGAGCCAATTACCCTAAAATAGACATGTAATGTATTAAAATGTATGTTAGACAATGACGATCACAAATAAAAGGTCTATTTTGGGTAAAACTATGTTATTAGCAGAAAAAAAATTGCTAAAAATTAAAAAAGCTTCTTTTTTTACTATTATTTTCAAACTTTAAGCCTAAAAATTCTAAAATAGCAAAAAGGATGTGTATAAAAATTATAAAAAAAAAAAAGAAACCTGCATTGTCTATGGAAAAAACAATGCAAAAATCACGTCGCTAGCCCAACAAATAGAAAAGTTATAGCCGTTTAACTAATGAGTGTTAAATATGGCTAAACAGTGTCTGGTCCAGAAGAGGCTGGACGCAGCTGCAGGCTTGAGGGAAGCCGACATGACCGTCCTGGTAGGGAAAGGGTTAATGTTAAGAGGTGAGGGAAAGGTGAAGGAGCTGAAGGAGGGACGGGGAGGAGCTAGGGGGGACGGGGGGGCCGTTACTGCGCTTCCCGCTGTTTCTCGGCATTGAGCCGGAAGCAGCGGGAGGAGTAATACACAAGAAGCAAAGCTCCCCGTTGCCCGGCTTTTTAGTATGGCAGAGGCCCTGATTTTAGAGCGGCTGCGTGCCGCTGCTGTGCACCACGGTCCCGGATGGCTGGAGGAGACCGTGGCTGCATTAACGCGGATCCCGGACGCCGTTTCGCCACGTCGGGCACGGCGTTCGGGGTCTGTTGTAAGGGACAGGCTCCCCTCCCCCGGCCCCCCTACGAGCATGGCTATGGCGGCGGGGGGGGAGTCGGCAACAACCGCTCCTGCGCTGGGCAGGCAGAGAGCGGTAGCAGGGGTGACGGCGATGCAGGCTGTGTCGACCCGTCCCTCTCGGCGGTCCCGACCTCCAGAGCGCCTGAGTCCGGAGGTAGTCCCGCGGACACGGCGTCGCAGAGGGAGCCCGATCCCGGACGCTGCAGGCCAGGCAGCTGGGAGGACCGCCCCTTCCCAGGCCCTGCGTCCTGGCAGGAATCCCAGGCCGCGACGGGGTCCGGCGGTAAGCAGGGAGTCGCAGGCCGGGCTCCCTGTCACCCCTCCCCCATCAGATGGAAGATGTCGAGAGCAAGGTACGGCCGCCCCGCATGGTGATGTTCCGGCCAGGGGGCAGGCTTCGTCAGGATCGTCTAGACGGACGACTAGATCTGCAGCGACGTCGAGGCAACAGGTCCGGTCGGAAGTCTGGGTCCCGGCGGTCGGGCGGCAGGTTGCCGGCCCATCGGTCAGCGCGTCCTCATCCCCTTTCCGAAGAGGTCGTTGGGAGGGACAGTCGTCGGCGAGAGAAGAACTGGAGGAAGGTGAACTGGACGTCTATCGTCGAGGTCAGGATGGTCCGGCTGACGGGAACACAGCGCCTGTGCAGCCCGGTGAGTGTATAACTCCATTATTGTCTTATCCAGCGATTTTTATGTCGGGTGTCGGCGGGGGGGCTGCTAGCATAGCATCGGGGGCCGGTAGTGGCGCGGGCGGACGCGACGGAGCGGGTTTGGCAGATTTAGTGGGTTGCTTACGGGAGCTGGTGGGGCGCCTGGATAGGGCCGCGGCGCCGGTAGTAACGGAAGTGTCCCCTGCGGTAGTTTGGGAAGGCCCCAGGGAAGTGGGATCGTTGCAGGCGCGTCCTGTGGTGGCGGTTAGAGAGGCGGTCGCGGTGTCGGTGCAGACTGAGGCACAGAAGGACGGCGATCGAGTGCGCATGGACGATCGTGCTCGGGGGGAGGTGTATGTTTGTTTTGAGGGTCCGTTGGGGGCGCATTTAAAGCAGGAGGTGCGTGATCGGATCTGGAAAGATGAATATGTTGAAATTTTTTCTCTCTTGCCGCTGGCTAAATTCAATTTGGATAAGAGCAAGCGGGATGAGAGTAAAAAGGACGAGGAGGAACGGCGGCGGTATAGGCTTATCCCGCAGACGTTCGTTAATTGGTCGCAGGCGTTCGCCATATTGGCTAGTGTGATAGGGGAAAAGGCGCCGGAAAATTGTTCGGCGTTATTTTGTTATTTTGATGCTATTGGGGAGGCTCATAGGGCGTATGGGGGTCAGGCGTGGCTGCGATATGATGAGCAATTCCGTCAGCGGAAGGCGGTTCGGCCGGCGATTCGGTGGGACCAGAAGGATATTGCTCTCTGGTTACGGGTTACGGCTCCGGTTAGGCAGCCCTTTCCCGGGAGCGGTGGCCAGGGAGGCCAGACTAGTCAGAGTGGACCAAGCGGCGGGGGAAAGGCGGGGTTTTGCTGGCAATTCAATGAAGGCCAGTGCAAGTTCGGGGCCACGTGCAAGTTCAAGCACGTGTGCTCCGAGTGTAATGGGGCATCACACGGGGCGGCAAAATGTCTGCGGAAAAAGAGGTCCGGGAACCAGCACGGGGCTGGTCAAGGGGGTGTCGCCGGTGAGGGTGGAAAGGATGGCCCCTTATCTAAATGAGTATCCGGATAGGGCGGCAGCTAAGTTGCTTTATGAAGGGTTTAGTGTTGGTTTTGTTATTCCTCCGCCTCCTTATGAGGTTCCGGTTACGCGGAGAAATTTAAAATCGGCTTACTTGCATGCGGAAGTCGTGTCGGAAAAGTTGTTAAAAGAAGTTTCGTTGGGGCGCATGTCGGGGCCATTTGTGGAGTCGCCGGTGAAAGATTTAGTTGTGTCCCCTTTGGGTATTGTCCCTAAACGCGAGCCCGGAAAGTTTCGTTTGATTCAACATTTATCGTATCCCAAAGGTTCGTCGGTAAATGACGGGATTGATCACGAGTTGTGTTCCGTAGTTTATACCTCATTCGATAAGGCGGTGGGGTTAGTGCGGGCTGCGGGTCCGGGGGCGCTGCTAGCAAAAACCGACATCGAGGCGGCGTTCAGGTTGTTGCCGGTGCATCCAGAAAGCCAACGGCTGTTGGGTTGTTTTTGGAATGGGGCCTTTTACGTGGATCGGTGCCTTCCGATGGGGTGTTCTCTTTCTTGTGCATACTTCGAGGCGTTTAGTAGCTTCGTGGAGTGGGTAACGAGGGGAGTATCCGGGGTCGATTCGTTGATCCATTACTTAGATGATTTTTTGTGCGTTGGCCCGGGGGGTTCGCCGGTTTGCGGTAACTTGCTTCATGCCCTGCAGAAGGTGGCGAGGGATTTTGGGATCCCTTTGGCGCCGGAAAAAACGGAGGGCCCGGTAGCGACGATTTGTTTCTTGGGAATCGAAATTGACTCGGTGGCAATGGAGTGTCGGCTCCCGGCGGATAAGTTGGGTGCTTTGAGGCTGGAGGTGCGACGGGCTTGTAGAAGGAAGAAAATGTCGCTGAGGGAGCTTCAGTCGCTGCTGGGGAAGTTGAATTTCGCCTGCCGGATTATGCCGATGGGGAGGGTGTTTGGTAGAAGGTTGGCGGCGGCAACGGCGGGAGTGCGGGCGCCGCATCATTTTGTGAGGCTCAAGGAGGAGCACCGAGCTGATCTTCAGGTTTGGGATGACTTCTTGGGCCAGTACAATGGTCGCTCGCTATGGATGGCCCCAGCGCAGGATACGAGTGATCTGAATATTTTCACGGATGCGGCTGGGGCGGGTGGCTTTGGAGCTTACGGGGGAGGTCCGTGGTGCGCAGGTCAATGGCCGGCTAGCTGGGTGTCCAGTGGATTGACGCGGAATCTGGCCCTGCTCGAGCTGTTTCCCATCGTGGTGGCGGCTACCATTTGGGGGGACAGGCTCAGGGATAAGAAGGTCCGTTTTTACTGCGACAACATGGGGGTGGTGCTTGCCATTAATAACATCACGGCGTCCTCTCCTCCGGTAGTTCAATTGTTGCGACATTTAGTGTTGGTGTGTTTGTCGCTGAACGCGTGGGTGGTGGCGGTGCATGTCCCGGGTGTACGGAATTGTGTTGCTGATGCTCTTTCTCGCTCGCAGTGGGACCGGTTTCGGCAATTGGCCCCGGGAGCGGAACGTCTCGGTTTGGCGTGTCCGGATCATCTATGGGATCTGGTATCGGTCCCGTAGAGCAGCTGTTACAAAGGTCTTTGGCGCGCACGACGTGGAGGGCTTATGCTGCTTGTTGGAGGCAGTGGGAGGAGTGGGTAAGAGAGTTGGGTGATGTTAATACGGATAGAGACAGGTTGGTGGCACTTTTGTATTGGTTAGGGGATGCCTGGGAGGGGGGGTTTTCAGTAGCGAAGGTGAACCGGTTTATATCCGCGGTGGCGTTTGGGCTTAAGTTGCGGGGCTTGCGGGATGTATCGAAGGAATTTCTGGTATCGCAGGCTTTGAAGGGGTTGCGCAGAGGTAGGGTGGAGGCGGATAGTAGAAGGCCGGTGTCGTTTGCTTTGCTGGGCTTGTTGGGCGGTTCATTGGCATCGGTATGTCGTTCTTCAGATGAAATGGATTTGTTTCGGTTGGCTTTCTCGTTGGCGTTCTTCGGAGCATTTAGAATAGGTGAGTTGGTGTCGCCAAGTACTAAACAGGCAGGGGGGCTGAGATCTGGGGAGGTGAGCCTTTTTGCAGATCGGTTGGAGGTATGGTTGCGTAGATCAAAAACTGACCAATTAGGGAAGGGAAAACTGATAGTTTTGTTCGCTCTCCCGGGGTCGGTCATGTGCCCAGTAGAGTGCATGCGGGGTTTTACAAAAAACAGGGGGTCTCCAGATTTGCCTTTGTTACGTCATGTGGACGGGTCGTTCTTGTCCAGGTTTCAGTTTGGAGCTGTTTTTAAAAAATGTTTGACGGCGGTTGGGGTTGCGGCAGGCTCATATTCATCTCATTCCTTCCGGATTGGCGCAGCAACGGAAGCAGGGCGCTGGGGGTTGGATGAGGAGGGGGTGAGGCGTATTGGTCGTTGGGAGTCAAAAAGGTTTAAGTCCTATGTCCGCCCCCATATGTTGTAATTTTGTTGTTTATGCTTGCAAATGTTATATGGTGGTGCCTAACTGTGTTTTCCGTTTCAGATTCGCCTCCTTGTCTGGTGTGGTTGATGGGTCATTCGTACGTGCACTGGGGGGCTTTGAGGGCGGACGTCCGCCCGGATGGTCGCCAGTTGCGCATTCCGCGACAGGATGCGGTTGTGCATTGGCTGGGGTTTAGAGGTATGTCGTGGAACAGGGTGTTGGCGGAATTCCAGACATATGTGCGGCTTGATAGGGTTCCGGAGGTTTTAGTGTTGCACGTGGGTGGGAATGACTTAGGAGTCCGCCCTTTTCGTGAGTTGGTGCGGGATATCAAACATGATTTGTTGTGTTTGTGGGTATCTTATCCCAAGTTGGTGGTAGTGTGGTCGGACATAGTCCCAAGGAAGCATTGGCGGTTAGCTAGATCGGTGGAGAGAGTCAATAAGGCTCGGATAAAAGTTAACCGGGCGGTGTCCCGTTTTGTGGCAAAGAACGGGGGCATTTGCGTGAGGCATAGGGATTTGGAGTCAGGATTGGGGAATTTCTGGAGGAGTGACGGGGTTCATCTGACCGAGGTTGGCATTGATATTTGGAGCTTGGCTATAGCAGAAGGCATAGAAAGGGCGGTGGTGGTGTGGAGGAACTCACAGGCTTAAGGTGGTCAAGGCCTGTTTCGCGGTGGCGGGGGGAGTCCTTGAGGCCAGTCAGTACAAAATGGTGGGGGGGTCGCATCGGGGGTATGCGTCCCCCAAAAAAGGTACATGGTTGAAGACTTCATCGGGTGTTATCCCTTTGAAGTGGTCTTCTGGTAGAAGGTATGTCACTTGAAGGCTTCATCGGGTGTTATCCCTTTGAAGTGGACTTCTAGTGGTCGGTATATCACTTGAGGGCTTCAACGGGTGTTATCCCCTTGAAGTGGACTTCTAGTGGTTGGAGCCATCTGCAGAGGTGAACGGTGCTTCCGAGCTGGTTTACGGCTGGAGGTAATTAGTGGTTTGCAGATGGCTAATTCGGTGTGTTCTTGAAAGGAACATCTGAAGGGGCTTCAAGGACTTCCTCTGCTCGGGTTAATGTTAACGTTTAATTGTTATTTATGATTCTGACCCATGTTGGGTCATGTGAATTATTAGGAGGAATTCTCTGGTGGATTCCTAACTAGTTATCCGAATGTTTCGGATTTAAATTGTTTTATAAAACTGTGAAATTAATAAACGGCTGCTGTGGCCATTTCACATCCAACCTCGGTGTCATGTGTCGTTACTAAATGGGGGTGGGGGATAGTATGGTTTAAGGTTAACACACGACTCTACCTAGGCAGGTCAAGAAGAGGCTGGACGCAGCTGCAGGCTTGAGGGAAGCCGACATGACCGTCCTGGTAGGGAAAGGGTTAATGTTAAGAGGTGAGGGAAAGGTGAAGGAGCTGAAGGAGGGACGGGGAGGAGCTAGGGGGGACGGGGGGGCCGTTACTGCGCTTCCCGCTGTTTCTCGGCATTGAGCCGGAAGCAGCGGGAGGAGTAATACACAAGAAGCAAAGCTCCCACCCTCCCACCCTTGTTTTGTTACTCCTTAGGTCTTCTGTACGTCCGTATATGAGCGTTGTGTTTTATTTTGTGTGTTTATTTAACATGTTTTTCTTTTTTCCGGAGTAGGTTCTGTTGTCATGGCAGCTGGCGGGGGGAGTCCTTGAGGCCAGTCAGTACAAAATGGTGGGGGGGTCGCATCGGGGGTATGCGTCCCCCAAAAAAGGTACATGGTTGAAGACTTCATCGGGTGTTATCCCTTTGAAGTGGTCTTCTGGTAGAAGGTATGTCACTTGAAGGCTTCATCGGGTGTTATCCCTTTGAAGTGGACTTCTAGTGGTCGGTATATCACTTGAGGGCTTCAACGGGTGTTATCCCCTTGAAGTGGACTTCTAGTGGTTGGAGCCATCTGCAGAGGTGAACGGTGCTTCCGAGCTGGTTTACGGCTGGAGGTAATTAGTGGTTTGCAGATGGCTAATTCGGTGTGTTCTTGAAAGGAACATCTGAAGGGGCTTCAAGGACTTCCTCTGCTCGGGTTAATGTTAACGTTTAATTGTTATTTATGATTCTGACCCATGTTGGGTCATGTGAATTATTAGGAGGAATTCTCTGGTGGATTCCTAACTAGTTATCCGAATGTTTCGGATTTAAATTGTTTTATAAAACTGTGAAATTAATAAACGGCTGCTGTGGCCATTTCACATCCAACCTCGGTGTCATGTGTCGTTACTAAATGGGGGTGGGGGATAGTATGGTTTAAGGTTAACACACGACTCTACCTAGGCAGGTCATGAAGGATCAAAATAGCCCAGTCCTGAAGCGGCTAAATATTGAATTCAGGTGTTTCAGCCGCATCCATTGCAAACAGGTGCATAAAATCAATGAGCTCAGTGACTTCAAATGTGACACTATCATACGTAGAATGACACCTTTGCCATACCTCCCAACCGTCCCGGATCCGGAGGGACAGTCGCGGTTTCTCACCGCTGTGCCGCCGTCCCGGGCGGTCTGCAAAATGTCCCGCCGGGCGCTGCAGCTGTATCAAAACAGCTGATCGCTGCTGACAGGCGCCTTGCATGCCAGACGACTGCAGCGGCGATCAAAAGAAGGCAGGAGTCTTGTGGCGGTGTTCTCACTGGGGTCAATGCCGGCACGGGAGTGGACCAGTCCAGTCACCTGACCTGTCATCTGACCTCACCGGTGACTGGACTGGTCCACTCCCGGGCCGGCATCGACACCAGTGAGAACGCCGCCGCAAGACTCCTGCCTTCTTCTGACGGGGAGTGAAAGCAGAGCGGAGAGTGGCAGCGATAGGGCCGACCACCTCTTATAAGGGGTTGTGTTGCGCTACCTACAGGGAGCTATCTACAGGGGGGCTGTGTCTGGCGCTATGTACAGGGGGGCTGTGTGGAGCAATCTACAGGGGGGCTGTGTCTGGCGCCATGTACAGGGGGGCTGTGTCTGGCGCTATGTACAGGGGGACTGTGTCCGGCGCTATCTACAGGGGGGCTGTGTGTGGAGCAGTCTACAGAGGGGCTGTGTGTGGAGTTATCTACAGAGGAGCTGTGTCTGGCGCTATGTACATGGGGGCTGTGTGTGGAGCGATCTACAAGGGGGCTCTGGTGGATGATTTTTCCATTGACCGGTAGCAGAGTTACACAACTGGAAAAAAAAATCCCCATCATGTAACTCTGCTACCTGTCAATTGAAAAGTCATCAACCACAGGGTCTCCCTCTTGACTTTCATTGTTCTCAGCCTCTATACTCTATAAGGTTATATATAGTTCATTACACAATTCCCTAGTAAAGTACTTAAAGAGAACCTTTCACCTCCACAAACATGTGCAGCTGAGTGCAGCATGTTATAGGAAAGGCTTCACAAACCCTGTTTCGCGTAAAATTATTTTTCTAACTCCCTCCGTTATTTACATATCGGTTCCGTTATATTTGGCGCCCGATATGTAAATAAGCCCCTGAACTGTCAATGGGGCGTTTCTATCTAACTAAAATGCAAGGGGGCGTGATGTCTTCGCTCTGACACTGTTTTAGCTGATTGGACAGTGTCAGAGCGGAGTCATCACGCCCCCTTGCCTTTTAGTTAGTTAGAAACGCCCCATTGACGTGAGACAGGGTTTGTGAAGCCCTCCCTATAACATGCTGCACTCAGCTGCACATGTTTGTGGAGGTGAAAGGTTCTCTTTAAAGAATCCCCAAGCCAATGTTTCCATAGGCTAAGTTCACATGTGGTATATTAGTCGCGTATTTTTCTGCCACGTGTGAATTTAAAGAGCGCAAGGAAATACTCTCCTGTTCTACCTAAATTTCAGCCTAGCTATTTCAAAATTGTCATAATAAAAATAACATGAAGGAACAATGGAGGAGATTTATTCATACTAGGTTTAGTGGTGCGCCAGGCTCTCTCCCAGTGCAAAGTGCACCAGATTCATCAACAGGGCTGAAGCTGTGAAAAATTAGTTTTGCCATTTTGTATCTTACACCTATAGAACTGAAAGGATTTCTATGTTTCTATATAAATTTTGCTTACAGGATAATTCTGTGTTAACCCCTTAATGACCAAGCTTGTTTGGACATTAATGACCAAACCAGATTTTTTAAATCTGGTATGTCTGACTTTATCAGATAATAACTCTGCAATAGTTTTGCATATCCAAGTAATTCTGACATTGTTTTTTCGTCACATGTTGTACTTTATTTTAGTGGTAAAATTAGACTGATAAGATTTGCGTAAATGAATAAAAAACTAAAAAAAATATATGAAATTTTGTAAAAAATTCAATTTTTCCATATTTTGAACTGCAATATTGCCCATACATACTGTATAGATATATTTTTTAACAATATATTTCCATCTCTTTACTCTAATTTTGGCAGCATTTTTTAAACAAAGTAATTTTGAGAAACTTAGAAGACTTACAAATTTAATAATAATTGTATAAACTTTGTTTAATGTTTTAGGCCCCTATGTACATTTGGAGAGGTATTGAGCTGTCAGAACGATAGAAACTCTCCATAAACTACCCCATTTAAAAAACTAGACCCCTTAAGGTATTTATCTAGGGGTGTAGTGAGTATTTTGACCCCACAGTTTTTTGCTAAATTTAATGCAAAGCAGGTGAAAAAAAATAAAATGTCACTTTTTTCATAAAAGTATCATTTTAAAGACCGATTTCTTTGTAAAGCGAACATGAGAATGAAAAAACACCCCCACAATCTATCACCCTGTTTCTCCTGTGTTCAAAAATACCCCCATTGTTGCCTCAATCTAGTTATTAGACTTCTGGCTGGGCCAAAAAAAAAGGGAGCACCCTTTGGCTTTCAGGGCACAATATTCTAGGCCCCATATCATGCATTTAGAGGCATTGAGCTGCCTGAACAAAAAAAAAAAACACCCCGAAATTACCTTATTTTAAAAACTAGACCCCTAAATGTATTTATCTAGGGGTATAGTGAGCATGCTGACAAAAAAATGTTTAAAGGAGGAAATAATGGGTATTATTTCAGACACTATGGGTATATAATGTTTTCTTCAAATTCTTATTACATTTCCACATGAAATAGAGATGTGGTAAAAGGTTATTTTGTTAGAAATATGCCACATCAATAAATTTGTGTGGCTTACAAAAGAGAAGTGAAGCCGTGTATTCATAACGGATGCATGTCGCTATATACCCATTTGCCTGGACTTGCTAAAGAAGCCGTTGTCCCGCATCTGTGCCATTATGATGTCATTGTGGACAGAATTCTGTTCTAATATAAAATCAGTCAGAGAGGAAAAAATAAACTGTAATGGAGTGACGGGCAATATCTTTGAAAAAATGGACTATGTGGCAAACTCGAGATTGTTCACAAGATAAAAGAATACCTTTAGGGCTGTCATGGCAAGCTTTTTTTTTTGTTTTTTTCTTAGTGACTGGTTGTACGTCGTCCCTTTAGCTCCATCAATCCCTATATGAGGGATGAACGTGCCAAGTGACGCCGTACACCATAACACGCTCCTGCCCGGCAAGGTAGAAACCGCTATGCGCACAAAACAACCAATCGTTTAAAGTATATATAAAGGGCAGTGTCCAAAACATCTATAGGAACAGTAAAGGATCACTAATCCCCAAAATGATGTCCGTATTTCCAGAAGAATTGTCGGGTTTACTATGTCCAGTAAACACCCATGACCTGCCTAGGTAGAGTCGTGTGTTAACCTTAGACCATACTATCCCCCCCACCCCCACTTAGTAAAGACACATGACACCGAGGTTGGATGTGAAATGGCCACAGCAGCCGTTTATTAATTTCACAGTTTTATGAAAACAATTTAAATCCGAAACATTCGGATAACTAGTTAGGAATCCACCAGAGAATTCCTCCTAATAATTCACATGACCCAACATGGGTCAGAATCATAAATAACAATTAAACGTTAACATTAACCCGAGCAGAGGAAGTCCTTGAAGCCCCTTCAGATGTTCCTTATTAAGAACACACCGAATTAGCCATCTGCAAACCACCAATTACCTCCAGCCGTAAACCAGCTCGGAAGCACCGTTCACCTCTGCAGATGGCTCCAACCACTAGAAGTCCACTTCAAGGGGATAACACCCGATGAAGCCCTCAAGTGATATACCGACCACTAGAAGTCCACTTCAAAGGGATAACACCCGATGAAGCCTTCAAGTGATATACCTTCTACCAGAAGACCACTTCAAAGGGATAACACCCGATGAAGTCTTCAACCATGTACCTTTTTTGGGGGACGCATACCCCCGATGCGACCCCCCCACCATTTTGTACTGACTGGCCTCAAGGACTCCCCCCGCCACAGCGAAACAGGCCTTGACCCCCTTAAGCCTGTGAGTTCCTCCACACCACCACCGCCCTTTCTATGCCTTCTGCTATCGCCAAGCTCCAAAGATCAATGCCAACCTCGGTCAGATGAACCCCGTCACTTCTCCAGAAATTCCCCACTCCTGACTCCAAATCCCTATGCCTTACGCAAATGCCCCCGTTCTTTGCCACAAAACGGGACACCGCCCGGTTAACCTTTATGCGAGCCTTATTGACTCTCTCCACCGATCTAGCTAACCGCCAATGCTTTCTTGGGACTATGTCCGACCACACTACCACCAACTTGGGATAAGATACCCACAAACACAACATATCATGTTTGATATCCCGCACCAACTCACGAAAAGGGCGGACTCCTAAGTCATTCCCACCCACGTGCAACACTAAAACCTCCGGAACCCTATCAAGCCGCGCATATGTCTGGAATTCCGCCAACACCCTGTTCCACGACATACCTCTAAAACCCAGCCAATGCACAACCGCATCCTGTCGCGGAATGCGCAACTGGCGACCATCCGGGCGGACATCCGCCCTCAAAGCCCCCCAGTGCACGTACGAATGACCCATCAACCACACCAGACAAGGAGGCGAATCTGAAACGGAAAAAACAATTAGGCACCACCAATATAACATTTGTAAGCGTAAACAACCCCAATCATAACATATGGGGGCGGACATAGGACTTAAACCTTTTAGACTCCCAACGACCAATACGCCTCACCCCTTCATCATCCAACCCCCAGCGCCCCGCTTCCGTTGCTGCGCCAATCCTGAAGGAATGAGATGAATATGAGCCTGCCGCAACACCAACCGCCGTCAAACATTTTTTAAATACAGCTCCAAACTGAAACCTGGACAAAAACGACCCGTCCACATGACGTAACAAAGGCAAATCTGGAGACCCCCCGCTTTGCGTAAAACCCCGCATGCACTCTACAGGGCACATGACCGACCCCGGGAGAGCGAACAAAACTATCAACTTTCCCTTCCCTACTTGGTCAGTTTTTGATCGACGCAACCATACCTCTAGCCGATCTGCAAATAGGCTCACCTCCCCAGATCTCAGCCCCCCTGCCCGTTTTGTACTTGGCGACACCAACTCCCCTATTCTAAATGCTCCAAAAAACGCTAACGAAAAAGCCAATCGAAACAAAACCATTTCATCTGCAGAACGACATACCGATGCTAATGAACCGCCCAAAGAGTTAAGCAAAGCAAACGACACCGGCCTTCTACTATCCGCCTCCACCCTACCTCGACGCAACCCCTTCAAAGCCTGCGATACCAGAAATTCCTTCGATACATCCCGAAAACCCCGCAGCTTAAACCCAAACGCCACCGCAGATATGAACCGGTTCACCTTCGCTACTGAAAACCCCGACTCCCAGGCGTCCCCTAACCAGTACAAAAGTGCCACCAACCTGTCTCTATCCGTATTGACGTCACCCAACTCTCTTAACCACTCCTCCCACTGCCTCCAACAAGCAGCATACGCACTCCACGTAGCGCGCGCCAAAGACCTTTTTAACAGCTGCTCTACGGGACCGATACCAGATCCCACAGATGCTCCGGACACGCCAACCCGAGACGTTCCGCTCCCGGTGCCAATTGCCAAAACCGGTCCCACTGCGAGCGAGAAAGAGCATCAGCGATACAATTCTGAACACCCGGGACATGCACCGCCACCACCCACGCGTTCAATGACAAACACACCAACACTAAATGTCGCAACAATTGAACTACCGGAGGAGAGGACGCCGTGATGTTATTAATGGCCAGCACCACCCCCATGTTGTCGCAGTAAAAACGGACCTTCTTATCCCTGAGCCTGTCCCCCCAAATGGTAGCCGCCACCACGATGGGAAACAGCTCGAGCAGGGCCAGATTCCGCGTGAGTCCACTGGACACCCAGCTAGCCGGCCATTGACCCGCGCACCACGGACCTCCCCCATAAGCTCCAAAACCACCCACCCCAGCCGCATCCGTAAAAATATTCAAATCACTCGTATCCTGCGCAGGAGCCATCCATAGCGAGCGACCATTGTACTGGCCCAAGAAGTCATCCCAAACCTGAAGATCAGCTCGGTGCTCCTCCTTGAGCCGCACAAAATGATGCGGCGCGCGCACTCCCGCCGTTGCCGCCGCCAACCTCCTACCAAACACCCTCCCCATTGGCATAATCCGGCAGGCGAAATTCAACTTCCCCAGCAGCGACTGAAGCTCCCTCAGCGCCATTTTCTTCATTCTACAAGCCCGTCGAACCTCCAGCCTCAAAGCACCCAACTTATCCGCCGGGAGCCGACACTCCATTGCCACCGAGTCAATTTCGATTCCCAAGAAACAAATCGTCGCTACCGGGCCCTCCGTTTTTTCCGGCGCCAAAGGGATCCC
This sequence comes from Rhinoderma darwinii, assembly GCF_050947455.1. Classification (NCBI taxonomy): domain Eukaryota; kingdom Metazoa; phylum Chordata; class Amphibia; order Anura; family Rhinodermatidae; genus Rhinoderma; species Rhinoderma darwinii. The sequence goes on from NC_134689.1 coordinate 321,316,597, forward strand.
AAAATCCCTCGCCACCTTCTGTAGTGCATGAAGCAAATTACCGCAAACCGGCGAACCCCCCGGGCCAACGCACAAAAAATCATCTAAGTAATGGATCAACGAATCGACCCCGGATACTCCCCTCGTTACCCACTCCACGAAGCTACTAAACGCCTCGAAGTATGCACAAGAAAGAGAACACCCCATCGGAAGGCACCGATCCACGTAAAAGGCCCCATTCCAAAAACAACCCAACAGCCGTTGGCTTTCTGGATGGACCGGCAACAACCTGAACGCCGCCTCGATGTCGGTTTTTGCTAGCAGCGCCCCCGGACCCGCAGCCCGCACTAACCCCACCGCCTTATCGAATGAGGTATAAACTACGGAACACAACTCGTGATCAATCCCGTCATTTACCGACGCACCTTTGGGATACGATAAATGTTGAATCAAACGAAACTTTCCGGGCTCGCGTTTAGGGACAATACCCAAAGGGGACACAACTAAATCTTTTACCGGTGACTCAACAAATGGCCCCGACATGCGCCCCAACGAAACTTCTTTTAACAACTTTTCCGACACGACTTCCGCATGCAAGTAAGCCGATTTTAAATTCCTCCGCGTAACCGGAACCTCATAAGGAGGCGGAGGAATAACAAAACCAACACGAAACCCTTCATAAAGCAACTTAGCTGCCGCCCTATCCGGATACTCACTTAGATAAGGGGCCATCCTTTCCACCCTCACCGGCGACACCCCCTTGACCAGCCCCGTGCTGGTTCCCTGACCTCTTTTTTCGCAGACATTTTGCCGCCCCGTGTGATGCCCCATTACACTCGGAGCACACGTGCTTGAACTTGCACGTGGCCCCGAACTTGCACTGACCTTCATTGAATTGCCAGCAAAACCCCGCCTTTCCCCCGCCGCTTTGTCCACTCTGACTAGACTGGCCTCCCTGGCCACCGCTCCCGGGAAAGGGCTGCCTAACCGGAGCCGTAACCCGTAACCAGAGAGCAATATCCTTCTGGTCCCACCGAATCGCCGGCCGAACCGCCTTCCGCTGACGGAATTGCTCATCATATCGCAGCCACGCCTGACCCCCATACGCCCTATGAGCCTCCCCAATGGCATCAAAATAACAAAACAACGCCGAACAATTTTCCGGCGCCTTTTCCCCTATCACACTAGCCAATATGGCGAACGCCTGCGACCAATTAACGAACGTCTGCGGGATAAGCCTATACCGCCGCCGTTCCTCCTCGTCCTTTTTACTCTCATCCCGCTTGCTCTTATCCAAATTAAATTTAGCCAGCGGCAAGAGAGAAAAAATTTCAACATATTCGTCTTTCCAGATCCGATCACGCACCTCCTGCTTTAAATGCGCCCCCAACGGACCCTCAAAACAAACATACACCTCCCCCCGAGCACGATCGTCCATACGCACTTGATCGCCGTCCTTCTGTGCCTCGGTCTGTACCGACACCGCGACCGCCTCTCTAACCGCCACCACAGGACGCGCCTGTAACGATCCCACGTCCCTGGGGCCTTCCCAAACTACCGCAGGAGACACTTCCGTTACTACCGGCGCCGCGGCCCTATCCAGGCGCCCCACCAGCTCCCGTAAGCAACCCACTAAGTCTGCCAAACCCGCTCCGTCGCGTCCGCCCGCGCCACTACCGGCCCCCGATGCAATACTAGCCGCCCCCCCGCCGACACCCGACATAAAAATCGCTGGATAAGACAATGATGGAGTTATACACTCACCGGGCTGCACAGGCGCTGTGTTCCCGTCAGCCGGACCATCCTGACCTCGACGATACACGTCCAGTTCACTTTCCTCCAGTTCTTCTCTCGCCGACGACTGTCCCTCCCAACGACATCTTCGGAACGGGGATGAGGACGCGCTGACCGATGGGCCGGCAACCTGCCGCCCGACCGCCGGGACCCAGACTTCCGACCGGACCTGTTGCCTCGACGTCGCTGCAGATCTAGGCGTCCGTCTAGACGATCCTGACGAAGCCTGCCCCCTGGCCGGAACATCACCATGCGGGGCGGCCGTACCTTGTTCTCCAAATCTTCCATCTGATGGGGGAGGGGTGACAGGGAGCCCAGCCTGCGACTCCCTGCTTACCGCCGGACCCCGTCGCGGCCTGGGATTCCTGCCAGGACGCAGGGCCTGGGAAGGGGCGGTCCTCCCAGCTGCCTGGCCTGCAGCGTCCGGGATCGGGCTCCCTCTGCGACGCCGTGTCCGCGGGACTGCCTCCGGACTGAGGCGCTCTGGAGGTCGGGACCGCCGAGAGGGACGGGTCGACCCAGCCTGCGTCGCCGTCACCCCTGGCACCGCTCTCTGCCTGCCCAGCGCAGGAGCGGTTGTTGCCGACTCCCCCCCCGCCGCCATAGCCATGCTCGTAAGGGGGCCGGGGGAGGGGAGCCTGTCCCTTTCAACAGACCCCGAACGCCGTGCCCGACGTGGCGAAACGGCGTCCGGGATCCTCGTTATTGCAGCCACGGTCTCCTCTAGCCATCCGGGACCGTGGTGCACAGCAGCGGCACGCAGCCGCTCTAACATAAGGGCCTCTGACATATCTAAAAGCCGGGCAACGGGGAGCTTACTTGCTTCTATGTTACTCCTCCCGCTGCTTCCGGCTCAATGCCGAGAAACAGCGGGAAGCGCAGTAACGCCCCCCCGTCCCCCTTAACTCCTCCCCGTCCCTCCTTCAGCTCCTACCAACTCTCCCTCACCTAATTAACCCTTTCCCTACCAGGACGGTCATGTCGGCCTCCCTTCACCCTGCTGCGTCCAGCCTCTTCTAACATAACTGTAACAAAGCCCATGGTGTATTGATAAGGAGCAGCTCGATTATTAGAGACCCTCCAAAAAAAAATATCATGCCCATATCACGGTACAGAAATAGGAATGTAACAGCCGTAACGTGGCAGAACACAGTCATAAGAAAAAGGAAATACATCCTCAATTTATTCTTGTAATCATTGCTAAAATGCACGACTTCCACTAATTCAGGGGTGGCATAGGCCGCAGGTGTTGGATTTATCTACTAATAAATGCAATGCCCACATTTATTTTTTATTTCAAGAACAATTGTGGGGGTCCATGTTCTGAATAGACAGATGTGGGCTCCTGCAGAATAAACTGTGTTAACCCCTTCCCGCTCCTTGACGTACTATTACGTCATGGCAGCTGTATCGTTCGCGCTCCATGCCGTAATAGTACCTCTCGGGAGTAACGGCCGTTTCGGCCGTCCTCCCGACACATACAGGAGCTGTGACGCTGCTGTCTTGTTCAGCAGCTGTCACATCTCCTACAGCGGGGACCGATCGCTGTGTCCCCGCTGATTAACCCCTTAAAAGCCGCGTTCTATAGAGATCGCGGCTTTTTAGGGGTTAAGCTGCCATCGCCGGCCTGCTACGCGATAGCGGCCGGCGATGGTGACTATGGCAACCGGACACCAAACAATGGCGTCCGGCTATGCCATAGACGGAAGCCTAGTGGGTCCTGACAACGTCAGGACCCACTATGCTTGCTGTCAGTGAGTAGCTGACAGTTCTAATACACTGCACTACGCATGTAGTGCAGTGTATTAGAATAGCGATCAGGGCCTCCTGCCCTCATGTCCCCTAGTGGGACAAAGTAATACAGTAAAAAAAAAGTTAAAAAAAGATGTGTAAAAATAAGAAAATAAAAGATTTAAAAGTATTAAAAGTAAAAATCCCCCTTTTTCCCTTATCAGTCCTTTATTATTAATAAAAATATATAAACAAACAAATAAACTATACATAATTGGTATCGCCGCGTCCGTAACGGCCTGAACTACAAAATTATTTCATTATTTATCCCGCACGGTGAACGCCGTAAAATAAAATAATAATAAACCGAACCACAATCACAATTCTTTGGTCACTTCACCTCCCAAAGAATGGAATAAAAAGAGATCAAAAAGTCGCATGTACCTAAAAATGGTACTGATCGAAACTACAGTTCGTTACGCAAAAAATAAGTCCTCGCACGGCTTTATTGATTGAAAAATAAAAAAGTTCTGGCTCTTAGAATAAGGTAACACAAAAAGTGAATGATTGTTTACAAAACGTATTTTATTGTGCAAACGCCATAAGACATAAAAAAAAACTATAAACATCTGGTATCGCCGTAATCGTATCGCCCCGCAGAATAAAGTGAATATGTCATTTATAGCGCACGGTGAACGCTGTAAAAAAAAAAGAAAAAAAAAACAATAGTAGAATTGCTGTTTTTTAGTCTCCACGCCACCTAAAAATAGAATAAAAACTGATCAAAAAGCCGCATGCACCCCAAGAAAACTACAATGGATTCCTCAAGGGGTCTAGTTTCCAAATTGGGGTCACTTTTGGGGGGTTCCCAATGTTTTGGCACCACAAGACCTCTTCAAACCGGACATGGTGCCTAATAAAAAGCAGGGCTCAAAATCCACTAGGTGCTCCTTTGCGTCGGAGGCCGGTGCTTCAGTCCATTACCGCACTAGGGCCACATGTGCAGAATTAACTGCAGAATCTGGGCAATAAGTATTGAGTTGCGTTTCACTGATAAATCCTTTTGTGTTATAAAAAAAATGGTATAAAGAGGATTTTCTGACAAAAAAAAAATGTAAATTTCACCTCTACTTTGCTCTAAATTTTTGTGAAACACCTAAAGGGTTCATAAACTTTCTAAATGCTGTTGTGAATACTTTGAGGGGTCTAGTTTCTAAAATGGGGTATTTGATAGGGGTTTCTAATATATGGGCCCCTCAAAGCAACTTCAGAACTGAACTGGAACCTAAAAAAATAAATAAATGAGGCAATACTTTGCTTCTTACATTATACTGATAATGAGCCGTGCCCACCCCGAGATGACCCCAGTTTTGACCGTTTGTATAAACGGAGACCCCTATTAGACCGTTCCAGTGCCCGGTTTTCCCAAGCATACACCCCCGAGAAGTGTATTTCTATTGATGAGTCCCTGGTACATTTTAAAGGGAGGGTTCAATTCCGCGAGTACCTGCCGGGTAAGAGGGCAAGGTATGGCGTGAAGATGTATAAGCTGTGAGAGTGCATCAGGGTATACCTACAGGTTTAGGATATATGAAGGAAAGGCCACCCCCAAACCAGACTGCATCCTGGACTACAATAGGTACATGGGAGGGATGGACTAGTAATATCAAATCCTGAAGCCCTACAGCGCCATGCGGTGTGGTATAAGAAGCTGGCCGGGCACATCATACAGATGGCATTGTACAATGCGTACATGCTACGTCGATGTGCAGGCCAGATGGGAACTTTCCTGGAATTTCAAGAGGTGATTATCAAGAACCTAATCTTTAGGGACCAAGAAGGGGGGGCACCCAGTACTTCTGGAAGCGAGCCCACACGCATCGTACCAGGGCAACACTTTCCAGGAGAAGTTCCCCAAACTGGCAAGAAGGGAAAAAGTCAAAAGAGGTGCAAAGTCTGCTATAAGAGGGCGATAATGGATGACACAATATATCAATGTGACACGTGTCCCGAATAACCAGAGCTCTGTATGAAAGTGTTTTAAAATTTATCATACATCCCTTGGTTTATAATTTACCCCAATTTTACTTACCCTGATGCACTCCACACAGCTTATCCCCCCTCGTCTTCCCCTCTGGGCCCTGCTGTGTGTCCAGGCAGCTGATAACAGCCATATGTAGGGTATTGCCATACCCGGGAGAACCCACATTACAGTTTATGGGGTGTAGGTCTCCGGTCAAAATGCTCACTACACCTCTAGATGAATGCCTTAAGGGTGTAGTTTTTAAAACGGGGTCACTTCTTGCGGGTTTCAACTGTACTGGTACCTCAGGGGCTTCTGCATACATGACTTCGCACTAGAAAATCCCCAGTAGGCCAAATGGTGGTCCTTTCCTTCTGAGCCCTCCCATGGGCCCAAACGGCAGTTTATCACAACAAATGGGGTATTGCGGCACTCAGAACAAATTGCGCAACAGAATGGGGTATTTTGTTTCTTGTGAAAATAAGAAATTTTCAGCCAAAACTACATATTATTTGAAAAAAATAATTTAGTTTTCATTCCCAGCCCAATTCAAATAAGTTCTGTGAAAAAACTATGGGGTCAAAATGGTCACAACACCCATAAATGAATTCCTTGAGGGGTGTAGTTTCCAAAATGGGGTCATTTGTGGTGGGTTTCTATTGCTTTGATACCTCTGGGGCTCTGCAAATGCGACATGGCACCCGAAAACCAATCCAGCAAAATCTGTACTCCAAAGAACACACAGCACTCCTTTCCTTCTGAGCCCTCCCATGGGCCCAAACGGCAGTTTATCACCACAAATGGGGTATTGCCGCACTCAGGACAAATTGGGCAACAAAATGGAGTATTTTATTTCTTGTGAAAATAAGAATTTTTGAGCTAAAATGACATATTATTGGAAAAAATATATTTTTTTTTAATTCCCAGCCCCATTCAAATAAGTTCTGTGAAGAAACTATGGAGTCTAAATGGTCACATTACCCATAAATGAATTCCTTGAGGGGTTTAGTTTCCAAAATGGGGTCACTTCTGGTGGGTTTCCATTGCTTTGATACCTCTGGGGCTCTGCAAATGCGACATGGCACCCGAAAACCAAACCAGCAAAATCTGTACTCCAAAGAACACACAGCGCTCCTTCCCTTCTGAGGCCTCCCATGGGCCCAAACGGCAGTTTATTGCCACAAATGGGGTATTGATGCACTCAGGAGAAATTGGGCAACAAAATTGAGTATTTTGTTCCCAGTGAAAATAAGAAATTTTGGTAAAAAATTACATCTTATTGGAAAAAATTTCATTTTTTTAATGTCACAGCCCAATTGAAATAGGTGCTGTGAAAAAACTGTGTGGTCAAAATGCTAACAACAACCATAAATGAATTCCTTGAGGGGTGTAGTTTCCAAAATGGGGTCACTTTTGGTGGGTTTCCATTGCTTTGATACCTCTGAGGCTCTGCAAATGCGACATGGCACCCGAAAACCAATCCAACAAAATCTGGACTCCAACAAACATATAGCGCTCCTTTCCTTCTGAGCCCTCCCATGGGCCCAAACGACAGTTTATCACCACAAATGGGGTATTGCCACACTAAGGACAAATTGGGCAACAAAATGGGGTATTTTGTTCCCTGTGAAAATAAGAAATTTTGATCACAAATGACATTTTATTGGAAAAAATGACATTTTTTTCATTTCAGAGCCCAATTCAAATACGTGCTGTGAAAAAACTGTGCGGTCAAAATGGTAACAACAACCCTAAATGAATTCCTTGAGGGGTGTAGTTTCCAAAATGGGGTCACTATTGGGGGATTCCTACTGTTTTGACACCTCAACACCTCTTCAAACCTGGCATGCTGCCTAAAATATATTCTAATAAAAAAGAGGACTCAAAATGCACTAGGTGCTTCTTTGCTTCTAGGGCTTGTGTTTTAGTCCACGAGCGCAGTAGGGCCACATGTGGGACATTTCTAAAAACTGCAGAATCTGGACAATACATATTTAGTAGTGTTTCTCTGGTAAAACCTTCTTTGTTACAGAAAAAAAAATGAATAAAATTTAAATTCAGCAAGAAAAATGAAATTTGCAAATTTCACCTCCACTTTGCTTTAATTCCTGTGAAATGCCTGAAGGGTTAAAAAAGTTTCTAACTGCTGTTTTGAATACTTTGAGGGGTCTAGTTTTTAAAATGGGGTGTTTTATCAGGGTTTCTAATACATAGGCCCCACAAAGCCACTTCAGAACTCAAGAGGTACCTTAAAAAAAAGGCTTTTGAAATTTTCTTAAAAATATGAGAAATTGCTGTTTATGTTCTAAGCCTTGTAACGTCCAAGAAAAATAAAAGAATGTTCAAAAAACGATACCAATCTAAAGTAGACATATGTGAAATGTGAACTAGTAACTATTTTGGGTGGTATAACCGTCTGTTTTACAAGCAGATGCATTTAAATTCTGAAAAATGCAATTTTTTCAAAATTTTCTCTAAATTTTGCAATTTTTCACCAATAAACACTGAATATATCGACCAAATTTTACCACGAACATGAAGCCCAATGTGTCACGAGAAAACAATCTCAGAATCGCTTGGGTAGGTTTAAGCATTCCGACGTTATTACCACATAAAGTGAAATATGTCAGATTTGAAAAATGGGCTCTGAGCCTTAAGGCCAAAACTAGGCTGCGTCCTTAAGGGGTTAATAAAAAAAATATATTAATTTGTAAGTGATCAAGTCCATTTAATTGTCCAAGAATTATATAATAGAAATTAATTTGTGAGTGATCAAATCCTGGATTTAATTGTCCAAGAATCGTATAAAAAAATCATAAGGGGTAAAATTTGTTTACTATCACTCCATGAAAAATCCCCCCGCCCCTTGGAAAGCCCAGAAACGAAATAAAAAATATGAATAAATTAAATTGACTTCATAAAATGAATCCCCCCACCTCACCCTTTTTGGAGTTCCCTAAATGATATATAAAATTAATAATTAGAAACGGTGTAATAGGTCTCAGAACAAGGGAAGTTGCACAGGCCTGGATTTTAAGGGCACATGGGGCAGTAAAACTGGGTATCCCTCCTCCTTCCATGTTTACTGCACACCCGGCATCTCTTTTGGGGGTATCTTTGGTTCACAGAGGCAGGGACAGGGTGAAGGAAGTGACGCTCAGTGAGCCTTTTTACATCTTCTGACTCAAAGGATTCTCTAGTGCGGGGGAGTCAAACAGGAGGTGCTCTATAATTTTCTCCTGATATTGTAGGAAACTGAGTGTTCCCTGGATCTTGTACAGCACATAGCTGTTATACGTAACCATCTGGATGAGGTAGTTCGTCACCTTTTTATACCAGGCCCTAGTCTTACGTTTTACTAAGTAAGGTTGTAGGGCCTGGTCAGATAGATCAACCCCCCATGAACTTATTGTAGGCCACTACACAGACGGGTTTCTTCTTATCAGAAAAGCATGTGGCCTGAGGAAGATGCCGGTGCGGCATTGAAACGCGTAGCCTACTAATAAACATTATTATCTACTCCTGCATCTTTATTGAGTAGCAGCGCCGTGGTTATATCCCTCTTTTTTCTACCTCAAAATTACCATTATTGTACGGTTACACTTTTGTGTGACCGTTTGGGATTTCGGCAGCAGCACTTTTCACGATCTACATCGACTTTGAAGTGATTGACCTATCCATTTGTGGTAAGCATCCATTCGTCATACCCTGACTGTCTGATTGGGCTTACTCACACTATGTGGCGCCGTGTTTGTTTCTTTGTTTTATTATTCTTCTTATCAGAGGTAGCCCCTCTCTCTTACTGCCACTGTGGTGTCCTCATGCACGGTGGTGAGCATGTACACCGCCTTTTTGTCACTCCACTTGACAGCAAGCAACTGGTCACTTGCAAATGAGAGTGACGCACCCCTTTCTAAATGTCTGGACACCAGTTGTTGAGGGAAGCCGGCTCTACTTTTACGTACCGTCCCGCAGGCCTCTGTGCTTTCAGAATGGAGGGACTTAGACAGGGGGACACTAGTGTAGCAGTTGTCCGCAGGGCCGGCCTTAGGATAGATGGCACCCGTGCAAATTATCTTTCGGCACCCAAAACCCATCATAAAAAAATTGCCCATAAAAAAAGTATAGTGCCCTATATAGTGCCCCCACACAGTATATTGCCCCCTCATACAGTATAATAATAATATTTAATTATATATTACAACCCCTTCAAGGACATAGTATTTTGTCCCCTAATTGTGCCCACACAGTATTATGCCCCCTAAGTGCCACACACAGTATAATGTCCGCTTAGTGGCCTACACACAGTATAATGCCCCCTCCCCTGGCTGCCACACACAGCCCCCCTTGTATATAGTGCCCCCTATAGATTGTGCCATGCAGCCTCCCTGTAGACAGTGCCATAACCCCCACCTCCTCCTTGTAGACAGTGCCATACAGCCCCCCACCTCCCCCTTGTAGACATTGCCATACATCCCCCCCACCTCCCCCTTGTAGACAGTGCCCCCCAAACCAAAAAGATTGTACTCACTTAGGCCCCATTCCCACGACAAACTTAGCTGTTCCACAGTGCCGACGACAGGATCATTGCGTAGGCCGGCATTATCCTGTAGTCTAGTACAGAGTTTCCCAACCTTTTCGGACTCGAGGCACCCCAGTAAAAAAAAAAAGTCAGCACCTCTACCAAAAATTGAAGAGAAAACAAAAGAGAAAGACTAAAACGGCTAAAAACATGCACTACACTCTTAGGCCCTGTTCACACTGAGTTATTTTTAAGTTTTCAGGAATTTTGAGGCAGATTTTGAATTGACACCATTATTTGACTTTTTTTTTTGCTTTTTTTTAAGCTAATGCAAAAGACGCAGGCAAAAAAGCACTCCAAATTTTCTGCCTCCTATTCATTTCAATTGGAGGTTGGAGGTGGAAACTCACAGTAAAATGACCCCACTCACAGTAAAATGACCATCAGCCCCCCACTCACAGTAAAATGACCATGACCAGATCCCCTTCACCGTAAAATGACCATCAGTCCACCACTCACAGATGCCCCCTGTAGATAGTGCCACACAGTCCCCTGTAGATAGTGCCACACAGCCCCCTTGTAGGTAGTGCCACACAGCCCCCTTGTAGGTAGTGCCACACAGCCCTCTAATAGGTAGTGCCACACAGACCCCTTGTAGATAGCACCCCCCCCCCCCTTCCTGTAGATAGCGCCACTGTAGCTGTCACGATGCGGGGTGTGGACCCACTGGCTCGCACCGTGTAGCGGGATGGCAGCTGGCCAAACAGGTAAAGTACAAAGTCTATAGTTCAGAGAGGATACCTGAGGCAATGTAGACAGTAGCAACTATATCAATATTGTAAGGATGCACTCCTAGTTTTTCGTGCTGTTCAGGTTCGGGTTGGAGTACCCACACTATATATATACAAAACCTAAATCAAAAGCACTTCAGGAACACTTGATTGGTTTGATTTTCAAGAAATTATTTTTTATTTCCAAAATTAGTGACATAGAATGAATTTTTTTGAAGCAAGCGATATATAATTTTTCAACGTTTCGGCCGAACCTAGGCCTTTCTCACAATCGCTGTAGAGGAATAAGACAAAGTAAGGACATAGTATATATATATATACATATATCAGCAAAGGAAAAAGTATAATAGACAATGCAAGATACATAGAAGCTAGATTCTGAAATCTGTATTGTGAATCCAGTTTAAAATTATGAAAATAACAGACATAAACATACCTATCACATATCAAAATCAAAGAAATATATAGTTCAAAACTATTATATACGATATGTATGTATAATAAGTAATCAACGGAGGCAAGTAACATATAGTAAATGCATGTTTGGAAAAGACTCCTATTAATGTATCAATAGCAAAATCTCCAAGGCCTAGGTTGGGCCGAAACGTTGAAAAATTATATATCGCTTGCTTCAAAAAAATTCATTCTATGTCACTAATTTTGGAAATAAAAAATAATTTCTTGAAAATCAAACCAATCAAGTGTTCCTGAAGTGCTTTTGATTTAGACAGTAGCAAGGCAGGCACAGCTAGGACCAGGCGGCAGGTAGACGTCAGGCGTGGCGTAGCACAACAGACATGGAATGCAGCACAACACAGCAAGAGCTGAGCACGGCACTAGATCAGGATAGCACGGAAACAGGATACAGGAACAGGGAACACTAAGATATTGGAAGACACTAGGGGACCATTAGCAAGACAAACTTTGGGAAACGAACAACGGTCTGGCAAGGAACACGAGGGCAGAGCCCCTTTTATAAGCACAGAGCATCCTGGGCCAGATTACAGACTTCCTGCAATTATGCGAGCACTGGCCCTTTAAGATGGAGCACGCGCAGGCGCGCGCGCCCTCCGGAGACAGTCTCGATATCCGGAAGTGTGTGCCGGCGCCTCACAGGAGGACGACGCTGCAAGGAACTCGGAAGTCCATGGCCACGGCCGTCGAGGGGTAAGTTAGAACGATGGGCCGAGGCCATAGACGTTACAGTATCGCCCCTCTTTTGCCCCCTCTTCTTGGGACCAGAGCGGGAGAGAAACTTCCTCATGAGGACTGGGGCATCGATGTTCTCCTCTGGCTCACAAGACCTCTCTTCTGGACCAAACCCCCTCCAATCCACTAAATAAAACATCCTTCCTCCCACCTTCTTGGTGGCCAGAATCTCCCTCACTTCAAAAGTCCCAGATGAGCCGCCAGGGGCCACTGCGGAACTAGGAGTCCTGGAGTAGATGTTCAGGACCATGGGTTTCAGCAAGGAGACATGGAAGGAGTTAGGGATCTTGAGGGTAAGAGACAGCCTCAGCTTGTAATCACCGGGTTGATCTGTAGCAGGATTTCGAAGGGTCAGAGGAACCTAGGGGCAAATTTGCAGGATGGCACCCTCAGCCGGATATTCCTTGAAGACAACCAGACCTTTGTACCCTGTAGAAACTGAGGAGGGGCCCGTCTTCTTGTATCTGCCTTTCTCTTCATGCGGTCCGCCGCCAGCAGGATAGAAGATCGGGTCTCTTGCCATATTTGCAGAAAGTCCCTGAAGGTAGCGTCAGCTGCAGGCATCTGGGACATAGTAGAGACAGGAAGAGGTATATGAGGATGTTGGCCGTAGACAATGCAGAACGGACTGGAAGTGGTAGACTCACTTGTGGTTATTGTAGGAGAACTCTGCCCACGGGAGCAGCTGCACCCAGTCATCATGTCGCCTGGAAACAAAGTGACGCAGATAGTTCTCCATAATCTGGTTAACCCTCTCGACTTGCCCATTGGACTGGGGATGATAGACCGAAGAGAAGTCCAACTTTACACCGAGGAGACCGCAGAGTGCCCTCCAAAACTTCGAGGTGAACTGGACCCCTCGGTCCGAAACAATATGCAGGGGCAAGCTGTGCAGACGGAAGATGTGTTGAATGAAGAGGTCAGCCAATCGTGTAGCAAAAGGCAGAGCGGTCAAGGGAACGAAATGAGCCATCTTAGAAAATCAATCCACCACCACCCAGATCACACTGCAATCCGCAGAAGGACGGAGATCTGTGGCAAAGTCCATTGCGACATGCTGCCAGGGAGCAACGGGCACAGGCAGTGGGTGGAGCAGACCAGTGTCCACCTCTAATGAAAACTGTAGGGATACATCAGGGTGGTGAAGAATAGAGGCTGACGTAAAGGCCTTTTTCAAGGATTCAAATGCGGCTTCTGCCTCCGGGGTCCACACTTTGGCATTCATACCCTTTTTAGTGAGGGTAGAAATGGGAGCAGTCAAAGATGAGAAGTTAGGAATGAACAGCCGGTAGAAGTTGGTGAATCCGAGCGTTGTATGGCCCTTAAGCCTTGGGGGTGTGGCCACTCCAGGACAGCCTTTACCTTCTCAGGGTCCATCTTGAGGCCCTGATCGGATATGATATAGCCCAGGAAAGATAGAGACTTCTTCTCAAACACATACTTCTCCAGCTTGGCATAAAGATGATTCTCCCTTAGATGAAGCAAAACCTGGCGGACATAACTCTGATGAGTTACTGGATCTGGGGAAAAAATTAAAATGTCATCGAGATACAAAACAACACAAACATAAAGGAAATCACAAAAAATTAAATTGACAAATTCCACCGCGGGGGCGTTATACAGGCCGAAGGGCATAACTAGATATTTGTAGTGCCCATCACGAGTATTGAATGCAGTCTTCCACTTGTCACCTCGACGAATCCGGATCAGATTGTAGGCCCCCCGCAGGTCCAGTTTAGAAAAAAAATTTGCCCCACGTATGCGATCAAACAGTTCAGAAATCAAAGGCAGTGGGTACCTGTTCTTTACCGTGATCTGGTTGAGGCCTCGGTAGTCAATGCAAGGTCGTAGCGATCCATCTTTCTTCTTGACCACGAAGAACCCAGTTCCGACCGGGGATGAGGATTTACGAATGAAGCCCCTCTCCAGATTCTCTTTAATGTAGGCCGACATAGACTCGGTCTCTGGCAAGGAGGGGGGGGTACACTCTACCACGAGGAGGAGACGACTCAGGAACCAAGTAGATCGGACAATTATATGCTTGGTGTGGCGGCAAGGTCTCAGCTTCCTTATTATCTAAGACATCGGAGAACATAGAGAAACAAGAAGGTAACCCTGCCAATGACTGAAGCGGAGAAGGCTGCAGTGGCTGGATATGACCCAGACAGCGGTCAAGACAATTCGGACCCCACTGGAGAACCTCTCCAGAGTTCCAATCCAGGACTGGGGCGTGCAAACAGAGCCAAGGCAAACCCAGCAGCACGGGGTTGACGGCCTTGGACAGGACAAACAGGGAGATGAGCTTAGCATGAAGAGCTCCCACTTGAAGTCTTAATGGCTTGATCACAGACACGACTGGGTCAGGCAATGGCAGTCCATCTACCGAGGCAACGATCAACGGCCTTTCCAGAAGGACCGTTGTCAACTGAAGAAGGTCCACAAGGTCTTGGCAGATGAAGCTGGCTGCAGAGCCAGAGTCCAGGTATTCAGAGACCGGATGGGACCTCTCACCAGCAATGATGGTTACGGGAATGAACAGTTTGGAAGAGAGTTCTCCATTAAATGCAGTGGCGCCCAGGGTTGTCTCTCCAACCAAACCTAGGCGCTGTTTTTTTTTGGCTTCTGAGGGCACAGACGCATGACATGGCCAGTGAGGCCGCAATATATAGTCCAGAGGTGCGCCTGCGCTGTTTCTCCTGGACGGACAATTTTAGCCTGTCCACTTGCATCGGAACCTCGGGCAAAGCAGTAGAAGGAGGCAAGAGAGGTTGCTGGAAGTTGGGCGCCAGTCTAGGAAGCCGTCTCTCCTGACGAATTTCATGAGATCACTCCATCAGCCTTATGTCCACCCGTGTAGCAAGCAGAATCAAGTCGTCAAAGGCAGGTGGCAGATCAAGAGCGGCCAGTTCGTCCTTGATCTCGGACGATAGACCGTACCAAAACGATGCCACCAAGGCCTCATTGTTCCAGGATAGTTTCCTGCCAGGGTCCGGAACTGGATGGTGTATTCCTGACGAAGGTTAAAGATAGCAATTGCTGCCGAAGAGACTCGTCCTGGCTCTTCGAAAACAGTCCGGAATAACCGCACGAACCCCTGGAAGTCTTGGGTCTCGGGTCCCTGACGTTCCCAGATAGGGTTTGCTCATGCCAGGGCCTTGCCAGCCAGTAGAGACACGATGAAGGCAATCTTGGTTCTGTCCGACGGAAATGCTCAGGCGTGCAGGGTAAAATGGATATAGCATTGGTTCAGAAACCCCCGGCACGTACTTGCGTCTCCATAGAACCGAGAAGGTAATGTCAGCGAGAACCGAGGATCCGAGCCGGAACTGCCAGGAGGTGTAGCAGGAGGGTCAATCTGAGGAACCTGCATAGAGGCAGGAAGGGAAGCAGCTAACGTCCCTAGCTGCTGTGCCATGGAGTCCACTGCTACAAGAAGTTGATCCTGTCTTGCTCGGAGATCCTGCAGGTCCGCCTGCATGGCTTGGGAGGGTGACATGCCCTTGAATTGACCAGCGGAGTCCATGGGCCATACTGTCACGATGCGGGATGGCAGCTGGCCAAACAGGTAAAGTACAGAGTCTATAGTTCAGAGAGGATACCTGAGGCAATGTAGACAGTAGCAAGGAAAGTACGGCTGGGACCAGGCGGCAGGTAGATGTCAGGCGTGGCGTAGCAGAACAGGCGTGGAATGCAGAACAACACGACAACAGCTCAGCACGGCACTAGATCAGGATAGCACGGAAACAGGATACAGGATTCAGGAACAGGGAGCACTAGGAAACTGGAAGACACTAGGGGACCATTAGCAAGACAAACTTTGGGTAACAAACAACGCTCTATCAAGGAACAAGAGGGCAGAAACCTTTTTATAGCCCAAAGCATCCTGGGCCAGATTGCAGATTTCCTGCAATTATGCGCGCACTTTAAGACCGGGCGTGCGCACCCTCCGGAGACGGTCTCGATATCCGGAAGTGAGTGCCAGAGCCTCACAGGAGGACGACGCTGCAAGGAAATTCAGATGGCCACGGCCGTCGAGGGGTAAGTTAGAACGACGGGCCGTAGCCATAGACGTTACAGTAGCTCCCTGAAGGAGCGGAATCCCCTTGTGGCCGGGGATTCCGCTCTTAGATGGAGCGCTTGATGTCTCTGTCCATATATGGACAGTGACATCAGGAGCAACTCCTGAAGTGGAATCCCCGTCCACAGCGTTGCCGACGCTGTGACCGGGGATTCCACTCCAGGAGAAGCCCCTGATATCTCTGTCCATTTATGTACAGTGACGTCAGGGGTTTCTCCTGGAGCTGAATCGCCGGCCACTGCGTCGGCAACACTGTGGACGGGGATTCCGCTTCAGGGGTTCCCCATGATGTCACTGTCCATAACTGGACAGAGACTTCATGGGCTTCTCCTGGAGTGGAATCCCCAGTCACAGCGTCGGCAACGCTGTGGACGGGGATTCCACTTCATGAGTTGCCCCTGATGTCACTGTCAGTATATGGACAGAGACATCAAGTGCTCTGTCCAGGAGTGGAATCCCCGGCCACAGGCGGATTCCGGTCCTTCAGGGAGCTACAATTGCGCTAGTAGATAGCAGAGCAGGTAAATACCTCCCTGCTCTGCTACAGTGTTCAATAGTATCTGTGTCCTAATATGCAGATACTATTCAATGTGGCGTCGCTACCGCTGTAGCAGTCACAGCGGCTGCTAGCTGCTCCGCTGGTTGTGTGGGTGGCCCATGCCGACTGGCAGCACGGGTGCCCCCATCACCGGTGTCACCGCTAGCAACAGCTATGGGCCTGGGCGCTTCTGAAACAAGCAGGGGAAGGAAGCCAGCGCTGGTTGTCCGTGTACACATGGTACCCTTTCCCAGACGATTTTGCCACCAATGCCTCCTCTGGGCATCCTGGGGGATTAAAGTGGCGGTCCCTGCCCACATAAATGAAAAAGCCACAGGTGTAGCCCGTTGTGCTCTCGCACACCTTAAAAAGTTTCACACCATATCGGGCTCTTTTGGAGGGGATGTATTGGCGAAAAGATAGACGGCCCTTGAAGCTCATAAGAGACTGGTCTACCATTAGCTTTTGGCCTGTGGTGTATAAATTTAAAAATGACTCAGATAGGAGGGAGATAAGGGGTCTCAATTTGTTGAGACGATCATTGCCTGTGTCACTTCTTGGGGGGATTTGGGAATTACCCGAGAAGTGCATGATACGCATTATTGTTTCATAGTGCTTTCGGGCAATGACGACTGCAAAAACAGGGGTGTTGTGGATAGCACTGGTAGCCCAGTAGGACCGTATGGAAGGCTTTTTTTACTAACCCTATATTTAAGGTAATTCCCAAAAATGTTTTAATCTCAGAGATGGTTGTGTGGATCCAACCTCTGGCATAGTAAGAACTTGAATTTTGGGTCATAAATTGCCCGCCATATATATTTCTCTGCTGGACAATTAGATGATTATAGGGGGTAAAATTTGCGACATCCGTGTTAATGCCTGGAGTGGCTATAAATGGCGAAATTTGGGGGAGACAGAAACTGCAGGATCCCACATTGCGGGAGGGACTGCATTACTAGTACTAGGCCCTGCTTCTGACATTTCAACGGTGACAACTGCGTCCACTACCATAGGCCTGGGGGGTCCAGTGGCAGAAGCAGAACTTGTGTCGCTTTCTGAGCTAAGTTCTGCTTCTCCGCACAGCAAGGTGTATGCCTGCTCCGCAGTGAACATTCTGTGATTTCTGCGATTCATTTTTTTGCTACACTAATACACTAATTAACACTAATACACTCTCTCTCCTCTCACAAAACAACTACAGTGAGAAGAGGTAGGGAAACAGCACAAATCCTGTGCTGTATCTTGTAAATATGAGACTATGAGACTATGGTCACTGTGATAGGTATATCACAGTGACCATATGATCAGGGACCAATAATAATGGTCCCTGATAAGTTTCTATTTCTAGGCAGACTCTCTGCCTTTCACTGACAGTGCATAAGTGCGCCATTTTGTTTTTTTCCCCCAGCGGTTGGGTGGTGGTGGGGGGAAGGGGGGCGATTGGTAGCAGCAGGGCCTAACAATTAGTTTTTTTATCTCCTCGCACCAAACATTCATGGTGGGAGGTGATAAAAAACTCAAATTCACTACACACTTCATTGTAACGGCGATCACCGGTTTGGGTGTTAGCTGAGAGCAGGGAGCTATGACTCCTCCCGGTGGTGCTATTTTATTCCAATGCAATGCCGTAAAAAGGCAATTGTATCAGAATAAAGCCCGTTAGTGGCCGCCGTAAAAACACTAATGGGCGGTTACTAAGGGGTTAAAGGGTTTTTCTGAGTCTACCAAAATATTGACTAAAGGCAGGAAATGTGAAAAAATAACATAAGAAATTGACTAACTGAGTATAAACGTGCTAACCCGGTGGTCCCGCTGGTGTTTGATATCTGTCCTGCAGTGATGACGTGTCGGCTACCCACACATGACCTCCATCATCACCGTGGCCAGTTATTAGGTACAGCGGTAACGTGCAGGTGGTCATTATGTCTTCACTGCAGGACAGAACAAAGACTAGTGGGACCAAAGGAGTGGTGGGGTATATATCAAGTGAGTACGTTTCTATGGTTATTTTATCACATTTCCTGCCTTTTGTTAGTTTTTTGGGGACTTGGAAAACCTATTTTAAAGGGGTTCTCACAGGTCTACTTGCATGTTTATTTTAGTAAATAATGTACTTGTATTCCATATAAAAAAGAAATGCTGGAGCATTTTAAATAAATTGACAACTGAGCGTTACTATTGGCCAGGGGCTTAACTAGGAAAGACTAGGCCACATAGCAAACTTTTGACTGCCCCCCTCCCCTCCGTGCCACATACAGCCACCCTTTGTAGATAGTGCCATACAGCCTCCCATAGATTATGCCATACAGCCCCCTGTAGATTGGGCCATACAGCCCCCATGTAGATGCTGCCATACAGCCATCCCTCTCCATTGTAGATAGTGCCCCCACCTCCCCCTTGTAGATAGTGCCCACACCTCCCCTTGTAGATAGTGCCCCCACCTCCACCTTGTAGATAATGCCCCCACCATCCCCTTGTAGATACTGCCACCCACCTTCCCCTTGTAGATACTGCCCGAGTCAATGGTGTGTTTCTCAACACTCTTATACTGTATAATGAGTATTGACAGTGTCAGAGTGTGTAGGGACACAACCTATTGGCAAGGGCAGTTGTCAATGTATACATATATTTTCAGGAATAATAGAGGCAGTGGCACAATCCAGAGCTCTAAGTGAAGATGCTTCAGAACTGTTGTTTCATGGGAAATACAAGTATTTACAGAAATAGACATGTCAGGGCAGGTGACAAGTCCTCTTTGATGGTGTTGTCCAGGAATAGAAAAACATGGCTGCTTTCCTACAAAAACAGTGCCACACCTATGCACAGGTTGTGTGTGTGATATTGTAACTCAGTCTTATTCACTTCAATAAAGCTGAACTGCAATACCAGACACGACCCACGGACAAGAGTGGCACTGTTTCTGGAAGATAGCATCCATGTTTGTCTATGGATCATTGTGCCCTATATTGAGCCTGGACTCCCTTTTGGTGCTGCTCAGAGATTTATATTCCTAAGTCTATGTATAAAAAGTTTATTAGACCAGGATCACACACGCAGTTTGGAGGCAGTTTTTGTGGCAGTTTTTGTCTCCGTTTTTTAGCCAAACACAGAAGTGGACACAAAATAAAGGAGATGCATCAGTCTTTTCTTTATACCTTTCCTTCATTTTGGATTTACTTCCGTATTTGGCTCAAAAAACTGAGCCAAAAAATGCCACAAAAAGGGCATCAAACCTGTGTGTGTAATCCTGTCCTTAGACAGATTTCTGTACTGAGCTCTGTCCTAACTGTGCCTGTGTTCAGTGTGCAACAGATTTACTAACAGGATGCACACCCTGTTCATTAATCTTCTAGTGTTTCGAAATATTGCACGGTTGCACCTGGCAATGTTTTCCGACACTTTTCTAGTTAGAAAAGTTAACACCTGCAATCCACAGGATCCCCCAATAAATGCATTGGATACCCTACTGCACATTATAACACCTACAACACCCCTGGTACAAATATCAAAGCAATAAAATACATACATTTATAAATACTTTATTGACACTCACGATAAAAGCATTTAAAAATAGCTGACGGAGGATAGAGGCCAGTGCCTGGTATAATGATGTAATATAAATATCCAAAAATAAATATGATGTTAAATAATACAGAATTACAGTCATAGGCTAGAAAATTACAGGCTAGCAAAACTACATTTGGTTAACCCATGTGGGATTATAAAAAAGATAAAACCATGCCACTCTAGCTAGGATACTACCTTGACCCCAGACTCTCTAACTGACCTGTAGTTAGAAAAGTGGCACAGGGACTTCATTAATATGGCATTCCGGCCAAGCACCAAATTTATCAATGTCTTTACGGTAGAAATCTGGTGTAAATATATAGATAATTTTGCCCCAATATAGATATAAATGTGCTATCACTATAGCAGTAACAACCCTTAGGCTGGATTCACACGACCATGTTCGGTCCGTAAAGGACGAAAACGTATTTCGGCCGCAAGTCCTGGACGGAACACATTGCAGGGAGCCGGGCTCCTAGCATTATAGTTATGTACGACGCTCGGAGTCCCTGCCTCGCTGCGGGACAACTGTCCCGTACTGAAAACATGATTACAGTACGGGACAGTTGTCCCGCAGCGAGGCAGGGACTCCTAGCGTTGTACATAACTATGATGCTAGGAGCCCGGCCCCCTGCAGTGTGTTCGGTCCGGGACTTGCGGCCGAAATACGTTCTGTCCTTTACGGGCCGAGCATGCTCGTGTGAATCCAGCCTTACAGTAAATATAACACATTATTACTGTTGATTGGTGGACAATGTTAAAACAAAAAATTTTAAACTAAAAACTAACGTATATGCCTTTTATAAGGTCACCATAAAAAAATCTACAACTTTTCACACAAAAAAACATAGCTACACTGAAAAAAAATAAAAATAAAAGCTACGACTGTCGGAATGTGGGAAGGCAAAAACGCTAAAATACTTCTGGTCAGTAAGGCCAAAATTGTCTGTGTTCTTAAAAGGTTAAATGTAGATCACTTGTTATGACTGAAGAAAGAGAGAATACCACTAATACGTTCTCAGCAGATTTTATTTTCCTGCCATAGACGACTAGAAATAGTTTACATACAGAGGATTTGACACATTACTAGACTGGCTCCAGGTGGCAGACGGGTTAACAATCCCCATTACTTTTTTAGTTTCACAGCAATAAGTATTTTAGTCAGATTACTCATGTCTGTTATAAGAGGACTGACTGTATACATACACAGCAACACAACCAGCTGGGAACAACCCATTCAAGCAGCACGGCTTCAGTATCCTCCCAGGACAGTGAAAAGGTCCTTTGTTCTGGACCCAAACACCTGGGTGAGCCCTGGCTGCGGCTGTTTTTTCGGAGGGTATAGCAGCTGCTACACGCATGGGAGAACATGGCTGAACCACAGCCAAAACCAGGGCTCCCACTATTCCTTTCCATTGCATGTCCCCAGAGATCTGGTGCAAAATCCATGGTCATTATGTGGTCTCACAGATTGACACTAGGACTCCAAAGTGTCCCTAGAATATAGTGTGCATTGATATATCTGCTCTATAATTTCCATTTTTCCTTTTTAGAGTTATTTAGGATCATAAAAATTAATCAAAGAATCATTTATTAGCTGAGGTAATAGTAATAAACAGTTGCAAGAACTGGAATTCCCAAGTAGACTTGCTTAGTAGGGGGCACCATTCTGTACAGGAATGCTTAATTATCTAGTATATGTGTGTAGTTGTCTGTGTCGGCAGTGTGGCACTGGGGTACATTGTAGAGGAAATCATTCTCCAGGTATATAGAACCAGTGTCCCCATCCCACTACTGTAATACCTTCTGATTTCTGATGGGCAATCCTCTAGGACAGTGTTTCTCAACGTTCCTAATTCAAGTACCCCCTAAACAAATGCATTAAAAGAAAGTACCCACAGGGCTATGATCATGCACTGTGCTGCACCTCTTACAATTACAGCATAAAACAGTGCATGTACTGCCTGGAGACATGGTGGGTACCTCTTCGGGTACATGTACCACATTTGAGACCCTAGGCTCTAGAAGTTCTATCAGAACCCATCCCACCTCTAATACCCTGTCAAACCAAAGAACATAGGGCAGAGACATTATAAAGCCCCGATGTGTAAGTCCTCTTAAATACTATTTTTGTGATAAATGTAAAATGATGAATTTTAAAGGCCTTCGTAACCATACTTCTAAATCAAACAAATTATTATTTAGAGGGGAACACTTATGAAAATTGAAGGTTCCCTCATGAGTAGTCATGTTTGAAACGTTTTCTGATTCTCTTGGCTTTCTGCTATAATTTGTTGCATAACAATGCATGAATTGGGAAGGAAAGATCTCCATCACCAAATGTCATCAGCTAATGTTTTTGGGAGATACTTCTGGCCATTGCCTGTCCCCTAGGTATGGTTATTCATAGAGAAGCTGTACCCCTCTAAGATATATAGTAATGATACTGCACCCCAGCATCCTAAAACTGGAGACCAGTATGGTTTCTGCATCCAATATGTAGCTCAATAGTAGTATTCAAAAAAATCTAATTTATTGTGAGCAAAACGAAAAATATGTAGGTCAGTCAGGTGATGGGGGGTAAAATTTTATTGTCTTGTCACAGTTTTCCTTTAACCTCTTCCCACCCTGCACCGTAATAGTTTGTTGAAGTAAGATGATCATTCCTGCAAACCGCACTATTATGGTACATTGCGCCCACGCCATCATTAGTAGGTGTTGGCTGTAATATTCATTCATCGTCACCCTGCAACGCCTGGGATAAGCATTACCAATAGCGACCATGGAACCTCAGAAGGGGTCGGCCACTGGATTGCAGATTCCAATCCCCCAGGGGGACTAAAAAAAAAAGAAGCTCCATCATCTTCTTCCCATCCCATGACCTATATAACTACCGTATTTTTTGGACTATGAGACGCAGTTTTTAGCAAGAATAAATCTTGCTAAAAAGTCCTTGCATCTTATAGTCAGCAGTCAAGGGACCAGCCCCCTGACCGCTCTTTACTTTACCCCTTCCCGACCCATGATGTGTCAGCACATCATGGAGCTGGGAGGGGATGATGTATGGAGCAGGCTCACGCGCTGAGCCCGCTCCATACACTGCAGGTGTCAGCTTCTGACATGCTGCTCTAACGGCCATGAACTGTTCCTGGTCGTTTAACTAGTTAAATGCCGCGGTCAATAGCGACCGCGGCATTTATAGTGTTTTTTCCATAAAGGACATTTATGACATATCCACAAGATATAGCAGACAAAAAAATGGCGACAGCACACTGCGAACACTAATGTAACCTAAACCGCTTAATTTAAATAAATACGCATTACATGCTAAATCTACTTACAAAAGGGAGGTTCTTAGTGCACATTTTGATCAAAAAGTGTTTGCCCACCTGCCACGACAATGCGACCTCTGTAAGGTGGTGACCTACTCTGCACATACACCCAAAACTGGGACTAAGCCTACATATATATCTGGGGATGGTAGGAACCAGCAACTAATTAAAATCACCCAGGGCAGAATGGGAGGAGTGCAAGAACAAAAGTGGAGGCAGTCACTAACCCCACATATATGAATTTTGTTGTGTTTATTATATCCACAAGATATGTCATAAATGTCAGATAGATGCAGGTCCCACCTCTGGGACCCGCATCTATCTCTAGATGGGGGCCCCGTTCTATCTTACCCGGCTCCGCTGTCTTCCGGCCACTTCCCGGTTAAATGGTCGAGTTACGGAAACAGCGTAACTCTCTGAGCTACACCGTTTCAGTAACTCCCATACAACTGCTTCTATAACGGCCATTCACTAGTATGGGAGTTACGGAAACCAAGTAGCTCAGCGAGTTAGGCTGTTTCCATAACTCATCCATGTATTGCAGTGTACTGTGCCAGCGGTCTAATGACCGCTGGTTCTAGTCCCCTACGGAAACGAATAAAATGTGTAAATAAATAAAAAAAGTTAGTTACATTTTCAGGAGTGTGAAAATTTTTTAAAAGTTAAAAAAGAAAACCTTTTCCCATTTTTCCCAAGCACAATGTAAAAATAAAAAAATTGGTATCGCTGCGTCCGTAAAAGTCTGAAACTATTACAATATAGCATTATTTGACTCACACAGTGAACGGCGTAAAAAAAATAAAAAAAAATTAAAACACCAGAATCGTTGTCTTTTGGTCACCATAGCGCAAAAAAAAAATTGAAATAAAAAGCGATAAAAAAAAATGGATGTACCAAAAAAATGGTGCTAATAAAACTACAGCTCGTCCTGCAAAAAATAAGCCCTCACACCGTACAAACGATGGAAAAATATACGTTTTGGCTCTCAGAGTGTGGTAAAACTGAACAAATTATTTTTTTTAACCAATAGTTTTTTCTTTGTAAAAGAAGTAAAATATTAAATTTTTTTCTATTTTCTGTTGTCTAAAACTTGGGTGCGTCTTATAGTCAGATGTGTCTTATAGTCCTAAAAATACGGTATGTAGTTTCCACGTAATGAAATAACTGTCTGGTGGCTCTTTTACAAGAGACGCACTTCAAATCTACAGGTACCCCAAAATGTTTAAATAGGTACTATGATTTCTGGTTTCACTCAACTAACCCTCTGAATAAATCAAAAGGAGTCTCCATAGCCTTTCATAAATCATTTTCCCCATAATAATTGACAAGCTTATAGAGTCTGTGGGTCGGTATCTGTTTCTTAAATTCAACTATTCAACTATTCAATACTTTTGCCAATAAGTATTTTCCGAATAAAATCAATTGATTGCCAATGGATCAGCGATCGTCCTTTGAGGTGTTTTGAATATCCCCCTGGACCATCATATGGATTTCTTGACTGGTAGGTACTTGATTCATTTGAACGACCATAATTTTGCCTCTTTCTTGTGGTTGCACTAATCTTCACGCCGTCAATGTCTGAGACTGTCTCCCCTTTTAAAATTTGGGGAAAATATTAAGGATTTTTTTAAGATTACGGATTACCCTAGTCCCCTTATGCCTTTATTTAACAACTACCTATTTCCAGCCTGCCACAATAAACATCCTTTTTGGGAATCCATTTGTCTACTAATCCACAACCTCATCATGTCTTAGATAGCAGAGATCTCAAGCCAATAAGATCTTTGCTTGGGGATTGACATATTTCTGGGCGTGCATGGTATGCCCACAACTTTTGAAGGTCTTCTTTCTGATTTCGGGAGGCTGGAGGATCTAGCATCTTGGAGCATGAAGACACTTGTGGAATGTCCCAATCCTCAGAGGTATATTTTGTCAAGGATGATGAAATACTGGAGATGGTTTACTTGCCTTATGATCATTGTAGTACCTCTGCAGATTTACTCTTTATTGAAAGGATCGGTGGAGGTCCAGAATGAGGAGCAGACATGGAAGGAGGTTTAGATGATGTAAAACAATACCATGTACTCAAGGAGCTTCTAAACAGACTTTTGAGAAAGGTGTCAGAGGAGTTATATTTGGAAGCCATTAAGTCCTCCATTCTCATTATGTCATGAAGGAGTCTTCCCATTAAGCCCTTGTTGGAGCGTTTCTGGATCTCCATAACTATAGGATGGCTAACCTCATAGCCATTAGGAAATGATGAAGCATTCCTTTCTTAAAGAGGCTCTGTCACCACATTATAAATGGCCTATATTGTACATAATGTGATCGGCGCTGTAATGTAGCAGTGTTTTTTATTTAGAAAAACAATCATTTTTGACGGAGTTATGACCTATATTAGCTTTATGCTAATGAGTTTCTTAATGAACAACTGGGCGTGTTTTACTTTTTGGCCAAGTGGGCGTTGTACAGAATCCTGACACTTCGCTAATACAATCCCGACACTACAGCACAGCAAGCGTAATCTCGCGAGATTACGATGTAACCTGTCATTTCATACGAGATTACGCTTGCCTTGCTGTAAATATCACAGAGACGCTACAGAAGTGACAGGATTCTGAATAGACATCACGTCCTGGCTGGAGGTAATGTATATTCCTTGTCAGGACACTGCAGTAACGTTATAGTGTGTTTATGTGGCTGCACATAGTGATTTAGCTACATCGCTATCTGCTGTGTAAATGAATGGAGAGAAGTGTATGACGCTGATTGGTCTGCATCATACACTTCTCTCCACAACGCCCACTTGGCCAAAAAGTAAAACACACCCAGTTGTCCAGTTGTCCATTAAGAAACTCATTAGCATAAAGCTAAAATAGGTCGTAACTCAGTCAAAAATTATCGTTTAATCAACATTACAGCGCCGATCACATCATGTACAATAGAGGCCACTTATAATGTGGTGACAGAGCCTCTTTAAAGGAGGAAACTGAGCTTTGTGTCACTGACAGCAAGGCTAATTCAGGGCAGTTGTTAACATTAGTGTTACAAAATTTATTATATAATGCAAAAATGTCATCCCATCTGGATTGCAGAGGGGCACAACTCCATCATATGTAAGACATTGTACCAATATCTGTAAGGCATCTCCAACAGACATTAGATAGTTGTAAACAAGTCTTATAAAAATAAAAAGAGATTAGATCGTTCTGTGTAGATACAATGTAGAAAATGTTAAGTCCTATACCAAAGGTCCAAAGTTTCCTGCATTTTACATGAGATTGAAATCTAATGTGTGAGATATAAGTTATTAAACCAGCCCGACCACTAATAAGAGAATCCAAGTTTCCTTTCCCAATCTGTAATATAGATCGTGTCCCCAAAGTCAGTCCCATACGCCCTGAGAAATCCGTATAGCAGAGAAATTATGTGAGGCGGTAACTCAGTTCGAGGCACAAATCGCCTCGAACTGAGTTAGAGATGAATGTACATCCGACTGAGCTCCTAAGGAGGAGAGAAAACTGCAAACATGACTCTGTGACAATGCTGCAAGTAAAGGAATGTTTTCTACACTATCAGTGTCTATTGTTTTACTCTGACTTCTATAAGTAATTATCAAGATCATACCTCCCTTGGAGTAAACATATAGACTCTAACCCCTTCCCGACATCCGCCGAATATATACGGTGCACGTCGGGTTGGGGAGTATGGAGCAGTTTCACGAGCTGAGCCCGCTCCATAGAATGAGCGTGTTGGCTGTGTGTTACAGCCGACACTTCCGGGTAACAAGTGGGGTCCCACTCGAGCGCGATCCCACTCGTTGAACCCGTTAAATGCCATGGTCAATAGCGACCGCAGCATTTATATGACTAAAAACAGGGGAAGCGACCACAATGTTCCAACGGCCCCTCCACGGTGCGATCTGGGGGTGCCATTGGTTGGCATGGCAGCCTCCAGGTCCACCATCTTTGTACTCCTATGAAGCCCTGTCTCCGGCATGGCTTCGTAGGAGACTGTTAGTATCACAATATACTGCAATACATTAGTATTGCAGTACATCGTGCAAGCGATCCAGCGATCGCTGGTTCAAGTCCCCTAGGGGGCCAAGTAAAAAACAGTAAAATAAAGTTTTTTTAATAAAGAAAATAAAAAAAACTTTTCCCATTTTCCCTAAAGCACAATGTATGTATATATATATATATATATATATATATATATATATATATATATATATATATATATATATACATAAAACGAACCTAACTGATATTGACACATCTGTAAAAGTCTGAACTATTACAATATATCATTATTTAGTCCGCACGGTGAACGCCGTAAAAGATAAAAAATTGAAATCGTCAGAATTTCTGTTTTGTGGTTACTTCATCTACCACAAAAAAGGAAATAAAAAGTGATCAAAAAGTCTCATGTACCCTAAAATGGTACCAATAGAAACTGCAGTTCACCCCGCAAAAAATAAGCCCTCATAAAAGAAGTAAAACATTAAAAAAACTAATAAATTTGGTATCGCTGTAATCGTATTGACCCGCAGAATAGAGTTAACATGCAGTTTTTACCACACGGTGAGGTGAACGCCGTAAAAACAAAACCACCCAAAAGATTGAGAAATCTCAGTTTTTTTTCCTACTCTACCCCACAAATATTTGTTTACAGTTTCCCACTACATTATATGCTACAATAAACGGTACTGTGAAAATCTACAACTCGTCCCGCAAAAAACAAGCCCTCATATGGCAATATTGATGGAAAAATAAAAAAGTTATGACTTTTTGAATGTGGGAGGAAAAAACGAAAATGAAAATCTGAAAAATGGCTGCGGCGTGAAGGGGCTAAACAAGGATAAAACCTCCTCTTTTAGTAAATATTTTTATATTACAGATACATCTTTGTCATCTGTGGCATACTTAGAAGATAGGGGGGCATCGTAACAAAGATCAACATGTACCCCTCAATTATGGCATTGGATTTTGCCACTCAGAAAAGAAGGGCCTGCTGTTCATTTTTTTCCTTGATCTCCTTTCCAAGATTTATGGGCCAATTTCCCCCCTTTGCTAACAATGCGGTTCCTCTGGGAAAGGAAGTCCTGATGTAATGTACTTAACTCTTGTCGGGGTTGGCAGGTATGTCGTGCAATGCAATAATTTGCTCGGGAACCCATGCAGATCAGGGTAACGATACCTACAACTAAATAAGCTCTTCGTAGAAATCTTTGTCTCTGCTTCTTCTATGGTGAGACCGGACACCAAATCATCCCCGATACTAGATGACAACAGGCAGGACTTCAGCGCCTGGGTGAGTCCAGGGAAGCTTACCTAGGCGCACAGGTATTCCCTACTGATAATTCAAGAATTCAATGGGCCACTTAAGAGAACCAGCGATGCAGCTGAAAGTTACAGGTGGGCTGCGGCTGTCAGCCGTGAAGAGAAGTTGGAGGGGGGCCCAAGAAGAACTTTTGCATCGGTGCCCATGAGCATTTAGCTACGCCCCTGGTGCTGAATAATACCCTAAAATATCTTCATAGCAAATTGATAAAACAGAAAACGCTCTATAGTGCAGTAAATACAGGGGTGTAAAAGACTAAAGCTAAAACATAAAGGCTATGCTCACCAAAAGTGGTTGTACAGATGAGTGGCATAACACTAAGAGGTTTTTATCATGGATTGAGATTAGGATCCAATCAGTAGGATAGCTGCTCCAGCCTGCAGGCCTCTAAATTCAAGACCACAAACTATCCATTCAACGGGAGAAAAAAAGCAGGAATTCATTGGGCGATAAAACGGCTGCGCCTGATGAATTTCCCTGGGCAGTGTCTGTGCATGCTTATACCTATGTAAAGTTATGTGCTTGTTCATTTATACGGTTCTGGTGACTTAGATTGTCGGCAAACTGAGAATATATATATATATATATATATACATATATATATATATATATATATATATGTATATATATATGTGTGTGTGTGTGTGTTTTTTTTGCTTTTATTATATATATGTTTGATTGCTTATTTTATATATATATATATTTTTATATATATATTTTATATATATATATATATATATGTTTATGTACGTTTGTTTGGATTTTATTATTATATATATATATGTTTGTTTTTATTATATATATATGTTTGTTTGCTTTTTATTATATATATGTTTGTTTGCCTTTTATTTTATATATATATATATATATATATATATACATATATATTTGTTTGTTTGTTTGTTTGTTTTTATTATCTATATGTTTGTTTGTTTTTTTATTACAATTTACTTTTGTTCTTTATTTTGTTCAAGGCCAAGCTAGATATGGCTCTACACAAAAGGAATTTCTTTTAATTAACAGAATAATTGAGTGTTTCATCCTGCCATTAACCCATAACAATAGTTGGCTGATCCCAGACCCTTGCAATTAGAGCGCGTAGGATGAATATTTGTGTTTATATTGGTTCAATTTCAAATATTTACTAATTGCTTCACACGCTGAAAGTATCACTAGCTTCACACTTCTTTAAATGGGTTTTCATACTCCTACCCATTGGCTGAGGCCGATTCCAGGGGACAGCATACAATAAATATGTGTAGCAGAAGTAATTACACATCCTGAATCACAATCTACTTCTAGAATACATATTAACATGAATGCAGACAGTAGCAATTTGTCATCCTTTATATTTTCTCTTGTGCTTTATAATTTTATCTGTAGTGACATTTTTATTGCTAAAAGTTTATAAAGTAAAACAGCTAACCAACTTTAGTAAATGTCGCACCAAAATGATCTTATATTAAAATTATCGTATATTAAAATTACCTTATCGCACCAAATCTAGTCCGTGCGTGGAAGTGGTGTGGCACCAAAAGGCTCAACAAGACTTTACAAAGATATGAATTTTTCTGCTACCTGATGCCGGATTATCCTTACACGGTGTGAAGTCGTATTGCTAAAAGTGTTATATATTAAATAAGTGTAGAAGGGGAGAAAAAAAGAGGGGGGAAGAGGAAGTGGTGCTCAGTCGTAAAAAGTCATTGGCTAGTTAGACTAACCTAGTGAGGTTGTGCGAGTATAGGCACAACGCTGCTACTTGGCATCTGTGAGTCGGAAGATTTGTCTGGATGCCGGCTGCCACCCACTGCTGTCCCTCAGGTGGATAGAATCCTATGTTTCTGGGGAAGACGAGTCATTCGAGAGGAGGCAAAAAAAACTGTGCAGTGTTGCGGTCACGGCCTCTGGCAGGTAGGTATTCAAACAGATGTCTTTTTCATTTGGTAGTATTTATCGTAATGCAGGACTTTGCGTTTTAGGACCGGACAGGTCCCTTCATCAGGTTGAAAGTCCATCTTTGGTGGAATTACCTAGACATATTCCAGGCAAAATTAAGAAAACTCACAAGAGCTACCTAACCTCTACTCTTTACTACTGTCAGTTGCACTGTTTTAGTTTGAAAATTGGTAAAACATGCTAGTAATAGTGCAGTTATAGAGAAACAGGGAGTGATCTACATGACACAATTATTCCCTCAATTCTCCTGGTGTAACTGGTCATGCCCCATCCCTTTGCGCCCAAGCACTGTATAAAACATTGGGGGACACAGCCAGCAGAGGACCCCTGTAAAAGAACACTATATTGACCCTTTGCTCTCCAACTACTAATTTGATGAGTCGGTCTCTTGCTTACTGGGCTCCTGTTCAAGTGCACATGTAGTATGTTCGCGCTGGTACATAACACTTATAGATTGTAAGCTCTTGCGAGCAGGGCCCTCACTCCCCTTGTTTGAATTGTTAATTTATTTGTCACTGTGTAAAGTCTGATTTAGTCTGTGCATGTACCCTCTGAATTGTAAAGTGCTGTGAAATATGTTTGCGCTATATAAAGATTATTATTATTACCTCTTCTGGTCTCTTGTCACTCATGTTGTATTAGCCAATTGTAATGCAGAGTGAGGTGCCTTCTACAGCACCTACAGATACCCATATCCTGCTTCTTCCAGGTAATACACCATTATAGACTTTGTACCAAATCTTGTTCAGTTTACATTACAGTTGATTTCTCATAAGTAAGAAACAGATAGATTAATAATCGAACATTCCCACAGGCTGAGAAAGGTTCCAGCATGTGCAGGACTCTAAAAAGCATCGAAAAATAGTGAAAACGAAAATAAATGCACTACTGTATACATTATTGGTAATCACATGCCTATCTATGCATACCGGAAAAAAAAAAAAAAAAAAAAAGGAAAAACAACAAAATAATGTCTATTTAAAATATATGTTTATTCATTTTATTAATTTATTGCATTACATATTTGAAGTACATTTTTGGAGTGTCAGCGTGCCTGGAATTTTTTAATCCGTGTACCAAAATAAAGCTTAAATATTGAGGTGGGTGCAAAAATACCTTCACAATCCATTATACTGTATTGGGAGAAATGGAATAAAATTTGCTGAATTAGCATGTTTGTTTATTTCTGTATCTCCGATTCACTATAATGAACAGTGACTATACATGTGCAGCCACATGTCCTATTATCAAGATGGGTGTAAGTCTCAGCAGTCAGACCCTCCACTAAGCAGACATGTGGCATCTTCAATCCATCAATGTGCCATAAGTATCTATGGTGGGAAAACCCCTATAACTATAAGCATAAGATTATTTAGCTTCATGTGATACAGCTTTAACTTTACAGTAGAGTTCACAGCAGAATATCAATTTCATTTAACCCCTTCCCTCTTTAGCCACTTTTGACCTTCCTGACAGAGCCTCATTTTTTAAATCTGACATGTTTCACTTTATGTGGTAATAACTTCAAAATGCTTTAACCTATCCAATCGATTCTGAGATTATTTTCTCGTGACACATTGGAATGTTACTGGTAAAATTTACTCGATACATTCAGTATTTAAATGTGAAAAACACCAAAATGTAGCAAAAATTTTAAAAATTTGCATTTTTCTAAATTTAAATGTATCTGCTTGTAAGACAGGCAGTTATACCACACAAAATAGTCGCTAATTAATATCCCCCATATGTCTACTTTATATTGACATAGTTTTTTTGAACATCTTTTTATTTTTTTATGACGTTACAAGGCTTAGAACTTTAGCAGCAATTTCTCAAATTTTCAAGAAAATTTCAAAAGGCTATTTTTACAGGGGCCAGTTCAGTTGTGAAGTGGCTTTGAGGGCCTTATATATTAGAAACCTCCAAATTTTAGAAACTCCACCCCTCAAAGTATTCAAAACAGCATTTAGAAAGTTTCTTAACCCTTTAGGGTATGTTCACACGGCCAAATTTCAGACGTATACGAGGCGTATTTTGCCTCGTTTTACGTCTGGAAATATGTCTCAAATACGTCGTCAAACATCTGCCCATTACTTTCTATGGGTATAACGCTGTATTGTCCACACGACGCGTAATTTTACGCGTCGTACGGCAATTACGACGCGTAAAATTACGCCTCGTAAAAAGAAGTGCAGGACACTCCTTTGGACGTTTTTGGAGCTGTTTTCTCATAGACTCCAATGAAAACAGCTCCAAAAACGGACGTAAAAAACGCCGCGAAAACGGCGTGAAAACGCCGCGAAAAATGCGAGTTGGTCAAAAAACGTCTGAAAAGCAGGGTCTGTTTTCCCTTGAAAACAGCTCTGGATTTTCAGACGTTTTTGTTGACTACGTCTGAACATACCCTTAGACATTTCACAGGAATTAAACCAAAGTAGAGGTGAAATTTACAAATGTCATTTTTTGTTGTTGCAGAAATTCATTTTTAATCCATTTTTTTTGTAACACAAAGTTTTACCAGAGAAACGCAACTCAATATTTATTGCCCAGGTTCTGTAGTTTTAGGAAATATCCCACATGTGGCTCTAGTGTGCTTATGGACTGAAACACATGCCACAGAAGTAAAGGAGCACCTAGAGGATTTTGGACACTCCTTTCTATTAGAATACATTTTAGGCACCATGTCAGCTTTGAAGAGCTCTTGTGGTACCAAAACAGTGGAAACCCCCCAAAAGTTACCCCATTTGGGAAACTACACCCCTCGAGGAATTTACTTAGGGGTATAGGAAGCATTTTGACTGGACAGTTTTTTTGCAGAAATTTTTGGAAGTAGGCCAAGAAAATGAAAATCGACATTCTTTCAAATAATTTTTTTTTTTTTAAATTTCCAAAAGGACTAAAGGAGAAAAAGCACCACAACATTTGTAGAGCAATTTCTCCCGTGTAAAACAATATCCCACATGTGGTCATAAACGGCTGTTTGGACACATGGCAGGGCTTAGAATGGAAAGAGCGCCATTTGGCTTTTGGAGCTCAAATTTAGCAGGAATGGTTTTCGGAGACCATGTCGCATTTGCAAAGCCCCTGAGAGACCAAAACAGTGGAAACCCCCCACAAGTGGCCCCATTTTGGAAACTGCACCCCTTGAGAAAATTATCTAGGGGTATAGTGAGCATTTTGACGCCGCAGGTTTTTTGCAGAAATTATTGGAAGTAGGCCGTGAAAATGAAAATCTACATTCTTTCAAAGAAAATGTAGGTTTAGCTCATTTTTTCTCATTTCCACAAGGACTAAAGGAGAAAAGGCACTTCAACATTTTTAATGCAATTTCTCCTGAGTAAAACAGTACCCCACATGTGGTAATAAATGGCTGTTTGGACACACGGCAGGGCTGAGAAGGGAAAGAGTGCCATTTGGCTTTTGGAGCTCAAATTTAGCAGGAATGGATTGCGGAGGCCATGTCACATTTGCAGAGCCCCTGAGGGGACAAAAAAATAAAAAAACGCCCAAAAAGTGACTCCATTTTGGAAACGACACTCCTTGAAGAATTCATCTACGGGTGTAGTGATCTTTTTTTTTTTTTTGGTTCAATCTTTTTATTACATTTTTCAAATGGAACAAGTCTGACAATAAGTATAATGACATCTTATACAGAATAGTAATCCAGTCATACAATAATGAAATACAACAGAAAAGCATAGAAAACATACAAAGTAGACAAACATACAAATATTCCACATAGTCGTAGTCTAATTTTATCATATAGCATAGAGCAACGTTTGCGGTGATTTATATCATCAGTGTAGTGATCATTTTGACCCCACAGATGTTTCAAAGAATTGGGCAGTGAAAATAAAAACAATCCTTTTTCTTCAATAAGATGTAGCTTTAGCTCAAAATTTTTCATTTTCTCAACAAATAAAGTAAAAAAAGAACCCCAAAATTTGTAAAGCAACGTCTCCCGAGTATGGCAATACCCCATATGTGGTCATAAACTGCTGTTTGGGCACATGGCAACGAACAGAAGAGAAGGAGTGGCATTTGGCTTTTGGAGTGCAAGATTTTGCTGGATTGGTTTCTTGACACCATGTCGCTTTTGCAAAGCCCCTAAGGTACCTGTACAGTGGAAACTGCCCAAAAGGGACTCCATTTGTGATACTACACCCCTTGAGGAATTAATGTAGGGGCTTAGTGAGCATTTTGAACCCACAGCTGTTTAATAGATTTTATTTGAATTGGGCAGTGAAAATAAAAATTAAATTTTTCTTCCAATAAGACGTAGCTTTAGCGCAAAATTTTTCATTTTCTCAAAAAATAAAGCAGAGAAAGAACCCCAACATTTGTTAAGCAATTTCTCCCGAGTATGGCAATACCCCATATGTGGTTATAAACTCATTTTTGGGCACACGGCATGGCTCAGAAGGGAAGGAGAGCCATTTGTCTTTCAGAGTACAGATTTTGCTGGAATGGTTTCTGGTTGCTATGTAGCATTTGCAAAACCCCTGTGGGACCAAAACAGTGGAAAACCCCCCAAAAGTGACCCCCATTTTGGAAACTACACCACTCAAGGTATTCACCTAGGGATGTAGTGAGCATGTTAACCCTGCAGGTGTTTTGCATAAATTAGTGTGCACTCGATATTGCAGAGTAAAAATTGGATTTTTCAATAGATATGCCAATATGTGGTGCCCAGCTTGTGCCACCATAACAAGACAGCTCTCTAACTATTATGCTGTGTTTCCCGGTTTTAGAATCACCCTACATGGGGCACTAATCTTTTGCCTGGACGTTGACAGGGTTCAGGAGTGAGAGAATACAATGCGAAATTGAGGCCTAATTTGGCGATTTACACAGAATTGGTTCACAATTGCAGAGGCTCAGTTGGGAAATAATAAAAGAAACCCCCAGATGTGACCCCATTTTAGAAACTACACCCCTCAAGGCATTTAATAAGAGGTGTAGTGAGCATTTTCACCCCAGAGGTATTTTCCATAAATAAATGCGCTGCATATGGTGCAAAGTAAAAATTACATTTTTTTCCCCAGAATTGCCAATTCAGTGGCAAGTATGTCGTGCCCATCTTATGCCACTAGAGACACACATCCCAAAAATTGTTAAAAGGGTTCTCCCGGGTATGGCGGTGCCATATATGTGGAAGTAAACTGCTGTTTTTGGCACACTGTAGGGCTCAGATGGGTGGCAGCGCCATTTGGCTTTTGAAGCGTAGATTTTGCTTGGTAGTACTTTTGTTTGCGTATTACTGGTGTTTCCATTTATAATGTGGGGGTACACGTAAACAGGGCAGAGTACATCAGGGGCATAGTCAGGGGGTATAATAATGGGGTAAACAATAAAATAATCCATAGATTTGTGTTACACCGTGAAGCAATCATTTCTGCACAGGCCGGTGTCGCACTGATAAACTGTGTCTTTACTTATCCCTCCTTTGGTCCACACACACCTTTGCAGTTTGAGTAATTTTGCTAGGAAGTGTTGTCCTGGTATAATACGGGCACCCTTGCTTCCAGCAGATATGTTTGGGCCCCCCTTCCTGGTTCCCTAATTTTAGGTCCTTGATAAATCGCCTCTTGAAACAGACGAAATGTTCCCCTCTGGTCTGCACAACTGCATATTTTTTATTTCCTGACTTATGGAAGCCTTAGCTAATTTTATTTTTTCATAGACGTAGTGGTATGAGGACTCTTTTTTTGCGGGACGAGCTGTAGTTGTTATTGGTACCATTTTGGGGTACATGCGACTTTTTGATCACTTTTTATCCTATTTTTTGAGAGGCAAGGTGACCAAAAAATTGCAATTCTGCCATAGTTTTTTTAGTTTTTTTTTTTTATACAGCGTTCACCATGCTTTATAAATTACATGTTAACTTTATTCTGCGGGTCAATAAGATTCCGGCGATACCTAATTTATAGAACTTTTTTATGTATTACAACTTTTTGCACAATAAAATTACTTTTGTAAAAAGAATGTATTTTTTCTGTCGCCATGTTGTGAGAACCATAACTTTTTATTTTTTTCGTCAATGGAGCAGTATGAGGGCTTGTTTTTTGCGAGACGAGCTATAGTTTTTATAGGCACCATTTTTGGATACATGCGACTTTTTGATCACTTTTTATTTCAATTTTTGTAGGGCAAAGTCACCAAAAAACAGAAATGCTGGCATTATTTTTTACGTTTTTTTTTACGCCGTTCACCCCGTGAAATAAATAAAATAATATTTTTATAGTTTAGGCCGTTGCAGTCGCGGCGATACCAAATATGTATGGTTTATTTATTTTCAATAATAAAGAACTTGATAAGGGAAAAAGGGCGATTGTGTTTTATTTTATTACTTAAAACTTATATTATATTTTTTACAACTTTTTTTTTTTCACTTTTTTTACTCTTTACTTTAGTCCCACTAGGGGACTTGAAGGTCCAACTGTCAGATATTTTTTCTAATACATTGCACTAACTACGTAGTGCAATGTATTAGATCTGTCAGTCATTCGCTGACAGCAAGCCGATTAGGCTTCGCCTCCGAGCGGGGCCTAATTGGCTTCTGTAATGGCAAACAGGAGGCCATTGTTAGGTCTCCTGGTGTCATAATAGCAGTCGGCACAGCTGGCGATCTGCTAGCAACCACAAAGATGCAGCGATCGCATCTGATCGCTGCATTTGAGGCGTTAATGGCATGGATCGTAGCTAGCTTCGGTTCCTG
Source organism: Rhinoderma darwinii (assembly GCF_050947455.1). Lineage (NCBI taxonomy): Eukaryota > Metazoa > Chordata > Amphibia > Anura > Rhinodermatidae > Rhinoderma > Rhinoderma darwinii. Next base: position 321,354,178 of record NC_134689.1, read on the forward strand.
CCGTTACAAGTGGATGTCAGCTGTAACATACAACTGATATCAACCGCTGATGACGCCGGCTCATCTCCTGAGCCGGCACCATCTTGCTGGTGGCTACGGAAGCCTTTCAGGCCCCGCCTCTGGGCAGGGGCTGGAAGTTTTCCATGCTAGGCACACCGGGAGGCCAGTATTAGGCCTCCGGTTGCCATTGCAGCCACCGACACCCCGGCGATTTCATTGCTGGGGTGTCGATGAGCTGCAAATACCTTAAATGTAGGCTGCATTTAGGGGGTTAATGGTGGGGATCGAAGCTAACTTCGGTCCCCGCCATTACAGCAGGATGTCAGCTGTCAGATAGAGCTGACATCTGGGGATGATGGCACCGACTAAGCTTCTGAGCCAGTGCCAAGCATTTGACGTAAGTATACAACATTTTGCGGGAAGCACTGGCTTTCCATGTCGTATACTTACGACAAATGTCGGGAAGGCCTTAAAGCGATTAACCAAGACTAAGTCAGATAAAAATACTTGCTCTGCCCTGCACGTTACTTACATAGTTACAAAGGTTGATAAAGGGGTGGCCTACATGGATAAATCCAGATCTACCTGAGGAAGGTATTGGGGGGAGTTATCTTATCTCATGTAAGACATTGACTAATCTACTGTTATTGGGACCGAGATCATTCTTTGTTCCACAAGATTCTGGAGATGCTACAATGCATATCACATGACTGGTTAATGTTTTGGTTAACTTATTTCTTTACTTTTGTGTATTAAAAATTTGTGTCATAGTGCATTCCGATTCGATACATCTGAATGCAATAATAGTTTGTAAGTATGTACTTTATGCCAAATTGTAAAACTGAGTTTGTGATTTGCATGGTATATGACTTATTTCATGATTCTGTGACATTCTCAATAAAACAAAACAAAACAAAGGTTGATAAAAGACACAGGTACATCAAGTTTAACCTATCTCGATCAACTATACGTCATTCATTGCTAGATTCATTTTAGCCCTCAATGCCATTTGTCATTAAATGGGTTTTCCAGGGAGTTAAAATTGAGAGCCTACCCTCAGAACAGGCCATCAATAACCGATCGGGAATGGTCGGACTCTCGGCACCCCGCCGATCAGCTGTTTGAAGGGACCAAGGTGCTCGTGCGATCGCTGTGTAATGACGGGGGTGGGGAGACAGACAAGTGAGCCCTAATCTACCCACCACTTAGTCCCTGCCTACTTGCAACGACCCGCCCTAGGCGACGGAGTACAACTGGGCGACGGTCCCTACGCTCAATAAGTGCACGACAGACAAACAGACAAGGGTACACAGAGCTAGGGGGAGAAAGGGGCAGTTGCCCACGGCAACACCGTGAGCAACAAGAACAGTGAACAAGCCGAGTCAAACCAGGAGAGTACGAGGTGCCAAACGCAGAGCAGAAGAGTAGTAAACAAGCCGAGTCAAACCAGGAGTGTACGAGGTACCAAACGCAGAGCAGGAGAGTAGTCAGCAAGCCGGGGTCAATATGAAGCAAGGACTATGGTACAAGAAGCTGCAGCAGGGCCAGGAAACCAAACGAGAATAATCACAAGCAAAGGAGGAACAGGAAAGGCAGGTATAAATAGACAGAGGGCGGGAGCTAGCTCCGTCTGGCCAGGCTGTGATAGGTTCTCCCACTCCTAAGCCTGCCACCCTGAGTGGTGGAAGATGGAGTCAGTCTCACAGACATAGAAGCAGGTGCAGACTGATTATCTATGGGCGTTAACCCCGAAGCTGTGCCTGGCAGATCCTTTACAGTACCCCCCCCTTTTATGAGGGGCCACCGGACCCTTTCTAAGTGGACCTGGTTTACTGGGGAAACGAAGGTGAAACCTCCTGACCAATATCCCAGCGTGAACATCCCGAGCGGGTACCCAAGTCCTCTCCTCAGGCCCGTATCCTCTCCAATGGACCAGGTACTGGAGGGAGCCTTGGACCATCCTGCTGTCCACAATCTTGGCCACCTCGAATTCTGCCCCCTCAAGGGTGAGAACAGGGACTGGAGGTTTCCTCGAGGGAGCCAAGGACGGGGAGCAGCGTTTAAGGAGGGAGGCATGGAACACGTCGTGTACTCGAAAAGATGGGGGCAACTCCAGTCGGAAGGAGACAGGATTGAGGACTTCAATGACCTTGTACGGCCCTATAAACCGGGGAGCAAACTTCTTGGACGGGACCTTAAGGCGCAAATTTTTAGACGATAGCCACACCAGATCCCCGACCATAAACAAGGGGTTAGCAGAACGTTTTCTATCTGCCTGCGTCTTTTTGTATGCTCTGGGACGCCTCTAGGTTCTTCTGAACCTGAGCCCAGACTGTGCACAGTTCTCGATGAACGACATCTACCTCGGGATTGTTGGAACTACCAGGTGAAACGGAGGAGAACCGTGGATTAAACCCAAAATTACAGAAAAAGGGGGAGACCCCTGACGAGTTACTGACCCGGTTATTAAGGGAAAATTCGGCGATGGGAATGAATGAGACCCAATGATATTGACAGTCAGAGATAAAACACCTTAAATATTGTTCTAGAGACTGATTAGTCCTCTCAGTTTGGCCATTAGTTTCAGGATGGAAGGCAGAGGAGAAGGACAGATCAATCTCCAACTTTTTACAGAAGGCTCTCCAAAACAATGAAACAAATTGTACCCTTCTATCAGAAACAATATTGACAGGGACCCCATGGAGACGCAGGATGTGTTTGACAAACAAGGTAGCTAACGTCTTAGCATTGGGTAGTTTTTTGAGGGGCACAAAGTGGCACATCTTACTGAAGCGGTCTACTACAACCCACACCACCGAATTGCCTTGAGATGGAGGCAAATCGGTGATAAAATCCATGGAGATATGGGTCCAAGGTGTCTGGGGAAAGGGCAAAGAACATAGTAAGCCCGCTGGTCGGGACCTGGGAGTCTTGGACCTAGCACAAACTTCACAAGCGGCGACGTAGGCCTTAACGTCTTTAGGTAACCCAGGCCACCAATAGTTTCTGGCAATGAGGTGCTTGGTACCCAGGATGCCTGGATGGCAAGATAGTGCAGAGTCATGATTTTCCCTAAGTACCCTTAGCCGGAATTGCAGGGGAACAAACAGCTTGTTCTCAGGAAGGCTCCCGGGAGCTGAACCTTGATCAGCCGCAATTTCAGAGACTAAATCAGACTCAATAGCGGAAATGATTATACCTGGAGGCAAAATACAAGCAGGATCTTCCTCCGAAGGAGGGCTGGCCATGAAGCTACGTGACAGTGCATCAGCCTTAACATTTTTAGACCCAGCCCTATAGGTAACCACAAAGTTGAATCTGGTAAAAAATAACGCCCAACGAGCTTGTCTCGGGTTTAGCCTCCGGGCAGATTCTAGGAAAACCAGATTCTTGTGGTCGGTAAGGACAGTTACCTGGTGCCTAGCCCCTTCCAGGAAGTGGCGCCACTCTTCAAATGCCCATTTAATGGCTAAGAGTTCGCGGTTGCCAATATCATAGTTACTCTCAGTGGGTGAAAACTTCCTGGAGAAGTAGGCAAAGGGACGGAGATGGGTGAGGGACCTGGTACCCTGGGACAAGACAGCCCCCACTCCCACCTCGGACGCGTCAACCTCCACGATAAATGGCTCAATTTGGTTGGGCTGAACCAGCACCGGGGCCGAGATAAAGCACTTCTTAAGGACCTCAAAAGCCTGGACAGCCTCAGGAGGCCAGTGGAGGAGATCAGCACCTTTGCGAGTGAGATCCGTAAGAGGCTAAGCGATGACCGAGAAGTTAGCAATAAACCTCCTGTAATAATTAGCGAACCCCAGGAAGCACTGTAACGCCTTCAGGGAGGCAGGTTGGACCCATTTCGCCACAGCCTGGACCTTGGCGAGGTCCATGCGGAATTCATGAGGAGTGAGGATTTGGCCCAAAAATGGTATCTCCTGCACCCCAAACACACATTTTTCGGTCTTTGCAAACAGTTTGTTTTCTCGAAGGACCTGGAGCACCTTCCTGACATGCTCAATGTGGGAGGACCAGTCCTTGGAAAACACAAGTATGTCATCAAGGTACACTACAAGAAATAACCCCAGGTAGTCTCTTAAAATCTCATTTACGAAATTCTGGAAGACCGCGGGAGCATTACACAACCCAAAGGGCATGACGAGGTATTCGAAATGACCTTCGGGCGTGTTAAACGCAGTCTTCCACTCATCCCCCTCTTTGATGCGGATAAGGTTATACGCCCCCCGTAGATCAAACTTAGAGAACCATTGGGCCCCCTGAACCTGATTAAAGAGATCAGGAATCAGAGGAAGGGGATACTGGTTCCTTACAGTGACCTTATTCAAGCTTCTGTAGTCAATGCATGGCCTAAGACCACCATCCTTCTTCCTTACGAAGAAGAAGCCAGCACCTACCGGAGAAGTAGAGGGGCGAATACAACCCTTGGCCAGGCATTCCTGGATATACTCTCTCTTGGCTTCACGTTCGGGACAAGAGAGATTAAATATCCTACCCTTAGGGAGCTTAGCTCCTGGTACCAAATTGATTGCGCAATCATATTCTCTATGAGGAGGTAACACTTCGGAGGCCTCCTTAGAGAAAACATCGGCGAAGTCCTGAACAAACTCAGGTAGCGTGTTCACCACCTCAGGGGGAGAAATAGAATTAACAGAAAAACATGACGTCAAACATTCATTACCCCATTTGGTAAGGTCCCCAGAATTCCAGTCAAATGTGGGATTATGCAACTGCAACCAGGGAAGGCCTAAAACCAAATCGGACGATAATCCCTGCATTAACAGTACAGAGCACTTCTCCAAATGCATGGAGCCAACAAGGAGTTCAAAAACAGGGGTATGCTGTGTAAAATAACCATTAGCAAGAGGAGTGGAGTCGATACCCACTACCGGGACAGGTTTAGGCAAAACAATCAAAGGCATAGCTAGAGACATAGCAAATTCCACAGACATGATATTAGCAGAAGACCCTGAATCCACGAAGGCACTGCCGGTAGCAGACCTACCACCAAAAGAGACCTGAAAGGGAAGCAAGATTTTATTACGTTTCATATTTACGGGAAATACCTGTGCGCCCAAGTGACCTCCCCGATGATCACTTAGGCGCAGAAGTTCTCCGGCTGCATTCTTACGCTTAGGACAGTTGTTCACTTGATGCTTGTCATCCCCACAGTAGAAGCAGAGACCATTCTTCCTGCGGAAATCTCTATGTTTTTGGGGGGACACGGAGGCCCCGAGTTGCATAGGTACCTCCGAGTCTTCCGGGGAGGAACGAAGCAACAGAACCTCGGGAGGCATCATGGGGGAGTCAGAGGAGAAAACATCAAGACGTTCAAGTCGTCGTTCCCTGAGACTTCGGTCAAGTCGTACCGCTAAAGCCATAACCTGGTCTAGGGAGTCAGAAGAGGGATAACTAACTAGCAGATCTTTCAGGGCGTTCGACAGACCCAACCTAAACTGGCACCTTAAGGCAGGGTCATTCCACCGAGAAGCTACGCACCACTTCCTAAAGTCAGAGCAATACTCCTCAACAGGTCTCTTACCCTGACGTAAGGTC